>NC_090727.1:109943041-109948041 GCF_036898095.1 Palaemon carinicauda | reverse complement strand
TGATGATGCCCCTAACGAAAAGGGGTAATGCATCTCTTGGTTGTGGTGGCCGATGTGGTAACGTCCCTGACTGGTGATTGCCAGACTGAGGTTCGAGTCCCGCTCAAACTCGTTAATTGCTTTGGTCGCTGCAACCTCACCATCTTTGTGAGGTAAGCATGGCTGGTTTGTGGGAGCCTATAGGTCTACTGTTGAGTCATCAGCAGCCATGTCTGGCCCTTTGTGGTCCTAGCTTGCATGGAGAGGGGGGCCTGGGAGCTGATCATATGTATATTTAGTCAGTCTCTAGGGCATTATCCAGCTTGCTAGGGCAATGTCACTGTCCCTTGCCTTTGCCTTTCATCAGTGGCCTTTAAACCTCCAAGGTCACGTGGCCGTAAAACCTCGATGTCGTGACCTTAGTTCACCCGATAGAAAATTAGCCCAGTGAGGAAAGGAAATAATGAGATGAATAAACTACAAGAGAAGTAATTAACAATTAGAATGTAAAACTTGAGAACAGAAACAATACTGAAAATACAAAATTTCATTTATAAACTATTAACACTTCAAAAAAAAAAAAAAAAAAAAAAAAAAAAACAAACAAAAAAAAACATGAGAAAGGAAAATAAGATTCAATGGTGTGCCCGAGTGTACCCTCAAGCAAGAGAACTAACCCAAGACAGTGGAAGACCATGGTACAGAGGCTATGACACTACACAAGACTAGAGAACAATGGTTTTATTTTGGAGTGTTTTTCCTGGAAGAGCTGCTTACCATAGCTAAAGAGTCTCTTCTACCCTAACCAAGAGGAAAGTTGCCACTGAACAATGACAGTGTAGTAGTAACCCCCTTGAGCTAAGAACTCTGGTAATCTCAGTGTTGTTAGGTGACAGTAAGTGGCAGTGCAAGAGTGTGGACGTGTTGTGTCGAGCAGCTCTGCTATTGATGCCCCGAGTCATGTTTTAGCTTTGTGTTTGTCGCTTAGAATATCATTGAAAAGATATTAGTTAGTCTTATGGATAAATCTAAGTGCTAAGAAACATTACACTCTGTCTGCCCCTAACTATATCCGCTTCAAATGTAATGAAACGGATGAAGAGCGAAAAAAATGGATAGTATGTGAATGCAAAAGACTCTACCATAAGAGATGTGTGCATATAGTGACAACCATCAGTGAGATTGGACCAGAATAACCTAGATTGGTTATGCCCTTACTGCGTACGTGATGCTAGATGAAACAATTTAGTAATATCAAAATTAAAGGAAGATGTAAACATGAGTAATCTGGCCCTGAACAAACAAGATGGGGAAATAGATGACTTGGAAAACAAACTTGCGAATCTTAGTGCAGACGGAGCAAAATTCCACCCACATCACCGACCTCACTGAGAAAGTTGACATTCTTGCCATGAATAATGAAATCAATGAAAGCAACACTTCAAACATTGATAGACCCAAAACCGGAGAAACCGACATTTGCTGACAAAGTTAAGGAAAAAAAATCTGTTGATACAGTTGTGCATGAACTGCTACTAAATGATCTACGGTCCATCGGCGTTGAAGATAAAGCTTTCGAATACCTAAAAGAGTACTTGGTTGGTAGATATTACCGTATACAAATTGGAAACTCTTATTCATCATATGAAACCCTTAAACAGAGGGGTATCCCAGGGGAGTGTACTTGGCCCAATCTTATTCTGCATCTACAGTATACCCGGTCTTCTATCAAAAATACTACATAGGCAGGGCGTGAAAGTTTAAACTATTTATAGATGACACACAATTTTACTTCTCCATTAATGATATGCATGACACTACTGAAACTCTAAACCTAATTCTTGATAGTGTTAGAGAATGGATGACATTTAAACAACTGAAATTAAATGAGAACAAACCTGAATTCATGGTGGTGGGGCAAGAGAAACAGCGTGAGAAACTTAGGTGATATTCAAATGAACATAAATAATGACTCGGTGCTGATATCTAGTAAAGTTCGAGATATAGGTGTATTTCTTGACTGTAACCTGTCTCTAAATGCCCAAATAAATAATGTAATAAAATCTGTTGGTTATCATCTAAGAAATATTGCGTTAATAAAAAAGTACCTAGACGAAAATTCCGTAAAGAAACTTGTTATTACCAGGAGTGACTACTGCAACTCTATCTACTACAATTTACCAAAAGTGTAACTTAAGAAATTACAAAACATAATAGACAGAGGAGCAAGACTGACAAAAGGTGTACCACCTAGAGAATGGATCACCCCTATACAAATCGATTTACACTGGCTTCCGATTAAAGCGAGAACTGAATTTAAAATATGTATAATAACCCACCAAGTTATCAGAACCGGTCGTCCAAAATACTTAAGAGAATTGCTACATATCGCCCAGACTACAAATCGTATCGACACGAGAGTAGTTACAGATGGCTTCAAACTATTGGAACCTAGATAAATGTCTATTGTAGGCTCTAGAGCCTTTAAATATGCGGCCCCTAGACTATATAATAAGCTCCCACGAAACATTCGCATTATTGAAGACATTAAGGCTTTCAGGAGGAAACTGAAGACTTTCTTATTTCATGAGTCTTTTGACAGTGACGATTTAACAATAATGAAGAATATGAGACATAAAACGTTAAATACTCTGAACGAATAAGATAAAATGACAGTGGAGGTCCGGTAGAGAGTGGGGTTCCCCTGATGTATGGGACCGGAAAGGCAGCCATCAAAGTAAAGTATGAGGAATGTGTGAAGAATAAGGCCAGACTATTCGGTGTCTGCGTAGGCAAAGGGAAAATGAGCCGTAACCAGAGAGCAGCATTCAATGTAGTACTGTTTGGCCATTCAAAGGACCCAAAATGACTCTCTAGCGGTAGTGTCTCAACGGGTCACTGGTTTCTGGCCATCTGAACCACACCACACCGCAGATCAATGCCTCGAGCGGTATTGTTCGGGTTCAGTAAACACTTCCGGGAGCATCAATCGGAGCAGAGGTTACTTGTAGGGGAATACGACTCTGCCATATTACGAGTGATAATCCCATAGATTACTAACGCATAGGGAAGTGACGTTTTCATATTAGAGAGTCTACGGGTTGTCGAACGTTTTGCTTCGTTGGTACTATAAACAAAATAAACAATGTTTTATTTGTTTCATTTGGAGTAATGACTGTGGTATAATAATAATAATAATAATAATAATAATAATAGTAATAATAATAATAATAATAATAATAATAATAATAATGTTAACTACTTGTTAAAGGAACTAGATTATTCATGTACAGCTCTAATGAATGTAGGATAGGAAACGTAATTTTTTATCTGAAGGCTTTTTCTTTAATGGCAATAATTTGACCAAAAAATGAATTATCGGCGAGGATAACCTTCTCTTTTGCAACACCTATTTATAGTATTAAATCTATAATTCCAATTCATTACCTAGAGAGAGAGAGAGGAGAGAGAGAGAGAGAGAGAGAGAGAGAGAGAGAGAGAGAGAGAGAGAGAGAGAGAGAGAGAGAGAGATGATAAGAATCACACAAAGGGAAGTGGGAAATAATGTTTGGAAATCAAGCAGATGGAAACTGGTCTTAAGATCATTTGTTGCGGCAAAACAAAAGTGATGATGATATTGATAATGGCAATGACCGATATTCTCTTATAAAATAATCAAAAACAATTCAACAGTTGTAAAATGATAATACAAAAAGGCTAACATCACTGGCTACAACACCTCTTGCACTTACTGTACAATTTGTACAATGTTTAAAAGGCTTTTACAGAAGCATAAAATTATAGACGACACTAAAATTTGCATTTCTTTCACAGCCTCTAAAAAGGTTACAACTCATACAGACAGAAAGGTTAATCACTACCAGATCTTTGCGCAAACACCCACTACAACCTTTCAGAGGCTCCCACTACACTAAAATTACATGCAATAAATGAAAAATATCTAAATTTATAGGATTAAAAAAACTTTGCCGAACAGGAGATCAGGTTGACCAAAATGTTTACAATTTTATATTTCATCATCATCTCCTCTTACGCCTATTGACGCTAATAGCGGAGGTAATTATAATTTATGTGTATATATATATATATATATATATATATATATATATATATATATATATATATATATATATATATGTGTGTGTGTGTGTGTGTGTGTGTGTGTGTATAATCATATTTATAGATACATATATATATATATATATATATATATATATATATATATATATATATTCATAAAACATATATGTATATATTCATATAATACATATATATATATATATATATATATATAATATATATATATATATATATATATATATATATATATATATATATACTGCGCTATTTTTTTCATTTGTCGTTATACAATTGCAAAAAACCTACAGTACATTCTTTCAAAAGATACTGATAAACGCCCTCGTACATATTTCTTTTTCGGGCGCTATGAATTTGAGTCTCTACATAAAAAACAAATTGGAAATTCAAATTTATATTTTTACCTTAAAGGATGAAATACGTTTTCCCTGTCTACATAAAAATGGGGGAAAATGGAAAATATTTCTCTCGACGCCTTTTATGCGTGTGCGAGTGAATTTGCATAAGGAACTATATTTCCTAAAGGGATGAAGACCTATCCCCCACCCCCCTTCCACCATCATCCTATCCCTCTATCGTACTGAGGAAATCCTATGCCTTTTAAGAGCAACCAAATAGGGGCTTCCTGAATCCTACAACAGGTCATCCTACGATCTTAGGTGATCTTACTACGACCATTATTACGTTCTATTGTGTTGTTTCCTTTCATTTTTTTTATATAAAATCTTTAACATAATTTTAAATTTTATTTCTCTACCCTTTTTATAACAATTGTAAGATATTTTAATTTAATTGTTCTTTTCTTCTCTTGAGCAATTCTTGAGAGATTGTTTTGTTTTCCGAGTGATTCTCGTCAGAGTAAAAGGAATATAAAGTGTGTGTATATATATACATATATATAT
>NC_090727.1:109927113-109942541 GCF_036898095.1 Palaemon carinicauda | reverse complement strand
TTGCATTCTTTCGACGCACATATTCTCTCTCTCTCTCTCTCTCTCTCTCTCTCTCTCTCTCTCTCTCTCTCTCTCTCTCTCTCTCTCTTTATATACATATATATATATATATATATATATATATATATATATATATATATATATATATATATATATATATATATATATATGATTACCGAAGTTGGAGAGAGAGAGAGAGAGAGAGAGAGAGAGAGAGAGAGAGAGAGAGAGAGAGAGAAGCCATTGGAATACGTCAAATTCTTTGTTTGGCTTCAACTGGAGTCCAAATGTCTTCAGGTAAGAGAGAGAGAGAGAGAGAGAGAGAGAGAGAGAGAGAGAGAGAGAGAGAGAGAGAATCCACAAGATAAAGAAATTCAGAGAGGAATTAAAAAAACAATAACAAAAGGAAAGATTTATTCATAGTTTTTTTTGGGGCGAATCGTACCATTTATCAGCTAAGACGTTTCTGAGTAGAGAGAGAGAGAGAGAGAGAGAGAGAGAGAGAGAGAGAGAGAGAGAGAGAGAGAGAGAGAGAGAGAGAGAGAGAGAGAAGCCATTAGAATTCAACAAATTCTTCTTTTGGCTTCAGGTGAAGTCCAAATGTCTTCAGGTATGAGAGAGAGAGAGAGAGAGAGAGAGAGAGAGAGAGAGAGAGAGAGAGAGAGAGAGAGAATCCACAAGATAAATATATACAGAAAGGAATTAAAAAAAGAAAAAAACATAACAAAAGGAAAGATTTATTCATAGTTTTCTTTCTGTGCGAATCTCACCCTCTGAAGACCGTTTTGGAAGCATTCTTATTTCATCTTCGTTCATTCCCAGAGTGTAATGTTCGCCTTCCGTATGAATTTAGTTTGTATTCGTGTTAACAATTATGGAAATAATCTGAAGAATTAGGAATCTCAAATCTCTCTCTCTCTCTCTCTCTCTCTCTCTCTCTCTTTCTCTCTCTCTCTCTCTCTCGTAGGAATCTTCAAAGTGTTTCAGGAGGAAAACAGGAGAAATTTTACGCTGAAGATGATTTTGTTCTTTTCTGAGGATTTCATTCCTTACTTCTTCGTTCGATTTCACTCCAATTATGGAAAATTCTATCATATTCTAATGGCCAGTGTAAGAGAGAGAGAGAGAGAGAGAGAGAGAGAGAGAGAGCATTCTTTTCACATTTCATTTCCGTTTATTCATTGACAGTAACGTTCATCCATCTCTTCTGTGAATAAACGGAAATGAAATATGAAATGAATGCTCTCTCTCTCTCTCTCTCTCTCTCTCTCTCTCTCTCTCTCTCTCTCTCTCTCTCTCTCTCTCTCTCTCTCTATTATATATATATATATATATATATATATATATGTGTGTAAATATATATATCAGCCATTATTAGTCCACTGCAGAACAAAAGCCTCGGACTTTTTTTACCAATTCGCGTCTTTTCATGGTCTTTCTATGTCAGTTTATACCTACAAATTTTCTTAGTTCGTCAATCCATCGTTTTCGCTTCCTTTTCCTGCTGGTTTTGCGATAACTAGGGACCCATTCGGTTATTTTTTTGTCTATCTATTAAATATCCTCCTTGTTTACATATATATATATACATATATATATATATATATATATATATATATATATATATATATATATACATATATACATATATATCTATGCATATATATATATATATATATATATATATATATATATACATATATATATATATATATATATAGAGAGAGAGAGAGAGAGAGAGAGAGAGAGAGAGAGAGAGAGAGAGAGAGAGAGAGAGAGAGAGAGAGACTAGTTGCTTACTGAATTAACTGAAGGTAAATAATTCCTTAAGACAAATTGAATACTGACATAAGATGACTTGTCATTACTTAAATTGATCAGTTGTAGCAGAAGCGATAATGAATAATGACGGAATGAGGACACAAGACGAATTCAAATAACCATCACAGACAGACAGACACACACATATACACTATTATTCTTTGAAATTTCCAGACAAGGTGATTTTCAATACGACCCAAATTATGAAACCGCAAAGATCATTTTAATATCTTTTTAAATTGGCGATCGGACATTTTCAATCAACTTTTTAATCCGCGAAAATTGAGGTTTGCTTACCGAGATAGAGAAGTACGTAAAGGCAATCAATTCTTATTACTTTTCTCTCTCTTTGACCAATATTTGTCATTGCTTCTTCTTATTCCCCTTCTTTCCATCCCTATCGTTTCCTGTATCCCAATTCTTTCCCCTGAGTTCGGTCCTGGGAGTAGTGGCTCGCTTTTTCCTACAGTCTGAGGGGGGGGGGGGGGGCGCACGAGAAGGCCTTCTGTCAATCAGCTGGTTTGGGTGGTAATGAAATTACTGCTATTGCAAAATAATTGGGATACAGGAAAAGATAGGGATTGAAAGAAAGGGAATAAGAAGAAACAATGATAAATATTAAACGAAGGGAGAGGAAAGTAGTAAGAATTGATTGCCTTTACATACATCTCTATCTAGGTAAGTAAATCTCACATTTCGCGGATTAAAAAGTTCATTGAAAATGTCCGATCGCCAATTTAAAAAGATATTAAAATGATCTTTGTGGTTTCGTAATTTATGCCCTAGTGCAGACTCCCTTGTCTGGATATTTCTTTGATAATAATGTGTGTGTGTGTCTTTGATGGTTATTTAAATTCGTCTTGTGTCCTCATTCCCTCATTATTCATTATCGCTTTTGCTACAACTGATCAATTTAAGTAATGACAAGTCATGTTATGTCACTATTCAATTTGTCTTGAGGAATTATTTGCCTTCAGTTAATTCAGTCAGCAACTAGACTCTCTCTCTCTCTCTCTCTCTCTCTCTCTCTCTCTCTCTCTCTCTCTCTCTCTCTCTCTCTCTCTCTCTCATAAGATATAACCGAATGGGTCCCTAATAATTACAAGAGAAGCAGTGGAAGGGCTCCAACAGGGAAAATAGCCTAGTGAGGAAAGGAAATAAGGAAATAAATGAACTACATGTGCGTATCACTGCCAATTGCTATCAGAACACCTTTATTTTTTCAATTTAATCAAAGAATGCAAAGAGCCGTTGTAATATCAGCACTAGTCAAATCATTAATACAGGTTTGACACTTCAATGATTGTAACGGTTTAAGGGTAAAACTTATGTAATTTTCAAAGCAAAATTTTTATATTATTGACCATGATTATAAGCATCCTGATGACGTTTTTTCTTGATTCGAATTAGTTTATATAAATATACCTGAAAATGGAAGAAATGGTGTAATTCTGAGCAAAGAATTTTCTATGAAAACATATATTCTAAGTCTTCGTTTCTCGATGCGAATGTACCCCTAGCAACGGTTAGACCCAAATTAGGTGTGCACATTCTCTTGGGCTTAAAGGTCCCTCATGAATGGCAGAGACACGGGACAGGATAATGGCCAAGAGGCTGATCTTAGATGCATAAGATCAGCTCCCAAGTCACCTCTCCATCAAGCTAGGAGCAGAGAGGACCAGACATGACCGAGTTCACTAAATCAACTCAAAATTTATTGTATATTTTTATTTAAAAATACGTATAAAATAATAATTACATATAATAGTTGAATAAAATATGAAATGAATATATTTTACACAATAAGAATGTCTAGATAAACATTATCTTGACATTTATAAGATAATCTTACAGAGAAATACTCGTATACAGTTTTGGCAAAATTTATTTAGCACCTCAGGAGGGGGGACAGAATTGCCAACGAATTAATTATGTAAAAAATTTTATTTAGAGAAAGTGGAAATTCACTTGCATGACATATAAAGCGGAAAATATATATTTTTTAAACCTAATCTCATCGTCTTGCTAAAGAGGTCAGGAATAAAATATTTAGTATGATTCATTTCCTTCCAAAGTCGAAAGGTTTGCTACTCTTATTACCGAGTGAACATCAGATTCTTTTACCTTTTAAATTATATAAAAACATAATATTTATATAGAAAAGAGTCGGTTCAGGTAACTATCAAAAGTTTCTTGTTATATGTATGAAGACAATATGGTGATAAAGGCAGTAATCAAGACACAAAATTCTTCACATATCCTTTAATCTAAATTTGAAAGGAACTACCAGCAGACGACACTTATTATTATTATTTATTATTATTATTATTATTATTATTATTATTATTATTAGCCAAGCTACAACTCTAGTCGGAAAAGCAAGATGCTTTAAGCCCAAGGGCTCCATCAGGGAAAAATAGCCCAGTGAGGAAAGGAAATATGGAAATAAATAAATAAATGATGAGAACAAGTTAACAATAAATCATTCTAAAACAGAAACAACGTTAAAACAGATATGTCATATATAAACTATTAACAACGTCAAAAACAGATATGTCATATATAAACTATAAAAAGACTCATGTCAGCCTGGTGAACATAAAAACATTTGCTCCAACTTTGAACATTTGAAGTTCTACCGATTCAACTACCCGATTAGGAAGATCACTCCAAAACTTGGTAACAGCTGGAATAAAACTTCTAGAATACTGTGTAGTATTGAACCTCATGATGGAGAAAGCATGACCATAAGAATTATCTAGATACCTATTATTACGAACAGGATGGTATTTTCGGGGAAGATCTGAATGCAAAGAATGGTTTGAATTATGAAAAATATCACGCAAATAGGCGTCTATCTCTTGAAAAATACTAAGATGTCTAAAAGTGACCGAGCGTCAGACATTTTAGTACATAGTAACAACTAATAATGATATTGTTTACCTCTAAATAGTAATTAGGTTATAACAAATTAATTCATGTAGAATACAGAATAGAATTTAGAGTTGGATTTCGTAGGTAGGTAGGTTGTACCTTTCTTTAGTTAATATCACAAAACAGTTAATTTAATGAAAGGTAATGCTTGTTCAGTATCTACTTAAGTAGGGATGGCACATGAGAATTTCTCCAAGCAATTTATTATCTGTCAACAAATGTTTACATGCATCAGATACTGTGAATCTTTGTGGTGAGGAATCACTAACAAGCAGAGATTCCAGGCAATAGGGTCCCAGGGTGTTGGCGTTGGGCATGTCACATACCCTACAGGAGGAGGGGTGAGGAACTTCATCTTGCTCAGCCATCTGCCAATTTGGTCGCCAACCAAGCCAAAGACGCACATACACCACGTTATTTCGACAAATTATGAGTCCATTGCAGAGATATTTATGATGAGGAAGGAAGGGAACAAAGTGGTATATTGGTACACTGATAGTCTTCTTAGCACTGGTGCCCCGATGGGTGGGTGAGCGGGCAGCCTGGTGCACCATTTTCCTGCAGTACAGGAGAGATGAAGTAGGAACATCAATATGTGGAGGATCCAGTTGATAGGTAGCCTTTGCAAGACGGTTAACGTTGCTGTTAGCCAGAAGTCTTGCTTGAGAAGGAATCGACAGGATGCTCTGTGAAACAACGATGTGTTCCTCATTGGAGTAGGGAGTTATATAGCCTGAGTAAATGCTTATTTTGCAGCCAGAACATAGGGCGTGAGAGGAAAATAAGTTTGAATACTTTACAGAAACAAGATGTGAGGGAGATATATCAGAATTTGTCAGTGCCAAGCTTGGGGATGGACACAATTGTATTATAAGCCCATACTTGTGGAACATATATCATGTTGAGACAGAGGTTATAGAGCTGGAGGAGAGGGTTGGCAGGTACTTTTATGAGTGTGTAAAGGACTGCACAAGTAATACCATCATCACCTGGAGCTGACTTCTTACTCCTTGCTAAGACACATCATAGCTCTTCCTCAGTTATGGCTACGTTGTCCTCTTCATCAGTACTCAGTAAGGCGGAACTGAGATGAAGAGCATGGTGATTTTCATATGTAGGGAGAGACTCTCGTACAGGAGCTGGAAGGTTGATGGTTCACAACTGTCTTGGCTACTCATTAATAAGGTTCTGCGTGCACTGAATAGGGCTGTGGTGGAAGACAATTGTGTCTTTCTTCATCACCATCCCGTTGATGAGATGCCACATGAAACAGACGATTGTTTGATGGTTGGTACTTTCCATTTATTTGTACCAGGAATCTGTTTGTACATAATACTGTAGAGGTACAAGAACATATTTTGATAGTTGTCATCATTGCAGTGTTTCAGGACTTGATCGTCTCGAGAAGACAAGGCTGTCATCTCTCGCCTTCCTCTATGCCTGAGAAGTTCAATTACCTAGTGTCATGGCACTAGCATGATGCCTGATATGTGGCTTCATCTGCAGAGTTTGGAGAAGTTTATGCTGAAAAGATTTCTCCCATGAGGCCATGTCTAACAAATGGACATAGGACACATAGCCAATGAGGGAGGGAGCTTCTTCCTTGAGCTGAGCATTACCAGCAGAAGTCCTTTGAAATAGAATAATGTCTGGGTAATGACTGTGTACAAATCCCTCGAGTGCAGAAAGTTTTTCCCAGTTTATGATATCACAGGCATTCCTTAGATAATATCAAGCTTCAATTGATTATCAAATGTCTTTTAGGAGGACGGCAACTAGATGTGGAGGCAGTGGTGACACGGGCATGAAAGGGCGGTGTCACAAGGTAAAGGTCTTGCATGGGGGTCAGTAACATCCTTAAGATGTGTAGCAAGCAAGTCAAGTTTCTCAGGGAGTGTAGTGACTGATGCAATAACAACCTACCGGATGGTCTCTGATAATTAGCTCTTACTTATGAAGTTTTAAACAAGCAGTTTTAGCCCATACATACACTCCACGGGTCTTTGATAAATAGCTCGTGCTTCAAAAGTTTAAAACAAGTTAATACATACCTACTTGCATACATACATACACACATACATCTAATTAGCTCCTACTTAGTAAGTTTTAAACAAGCAGTTTTTAGCATACATACATACACTCTGGCAATTAATGATCTTGCAGACAACTGGGAATTAGTAGCATTTTCTTTCATTTTTGCTAAGGTGGAGTACACTTTTGGTTTTGTTGGGTTAGCGGAATGGCTATGTTCACCAACAGTTTTGCATATTGCTATATCACCTTCACTTTCCAGAAGTGTGTGGACTTGCTTTACAGTTTTTAATTTCACACTTCCAATAAGTTTTACTTTCTAATGTTCTGTCGATTCTGTATACAAAATTATTATCGCCAACTAACTTTTCTCCTCCACGGATAGTTTTCACAGTATGCGGCATTGTGAAGGGCTTCAATAATGGAACATAAATCTATTCTAAGCCGAAAAAAAGTTACTGTTATTTTAAATATTTTACAACTTTAGAAATACATACATAGATGTATGTGTGTATGTATGTATGCAAGTAGGTATGTATTAACTTGTTTTAAACTTTAGAAGCATGAGCTATTTATCAAAGACCAGTGGAGTGTATGTATGGGCTAAAACTGCTTGTTTAAAACTTCATAAGTAAGAGCTAATTATCAGAGACCATTCATCGCATTAGATGTATGTATGTAGGCCACTATACTTATTTTTTTTATAGGTCAACTCTTTCATATACCTTTAAATTATAAAAGTAATATGCAACTTGCGGCAAGAATTCCTCACGGCAAAAATACCTAGTGGCAAAGATTCCTACGGCAAAAAGTCCGTGACAAAAAGTCCTACGGCGAAAATGTATGCGGCATGAATTCCGGTCACCGATTTTTTCAGTAAATTGCAAATTGAGTAAATTCAATGAAGTTGATAATTCATACTCATTCTCCGTTTAATGGAGAAGTTAACTAAACTCCCTTCTCGTGTTGTATTCGTTCGTCATTGGAAGTTACTGCCAGTAAAGTGATAGTATACTCTTGAGTAAATTGTAAAAAAAGGATTCCCGGCAACATGTGTCCAGTAAATCACTTTTTAGAAAGTGCGTCAGCCCACTATAATGGTGAGCATCTTGACTCCGAACTCAATAGACCGCGTAATCAGGTTCATTAAGGAACAGTGTCTTCGATACCTATTTATTTGAAATTCATAATTAAAGATAAAGGAATCTCAACCAAAGTTTCGCCGATTTTCTACTTCCAATGCTCCGATTGTGTATGTAAGAAGCGTTAGTGCGAGTCTATTTAGGTGTTTAAGATGCAACAAACCTTTCATGAATATAGCGTCTGGCTGCCTGGGCCATCAAACAGTACTATGTGGTCACTTGAATGGAAGATTCAGTGTGTTCTTAAACATTTTATTGTATATTGTTAAAATTGATTGATCAGTTTCTGGTTACAATATTTTTACGAAAACTTGATACAACATACCTTCGTAGGGGATAGTGACATTAGTTATCACACGCCGTGCACTATAGGCACTACTAAGGTGGCTTTGCAGCGTTGCTTTGGCCCTTAACTGCACTTGCTTCTACTTGAACTCCATTCCATCTTCCTTTTTTATTATTTGACTGTCCAACTTCTTTTACTTTATTGTGTAACTTCTGGGTTTCCTCGGATGCGCTTGGACTTTGAATGGCCTCACAGGCCCTAACGCCGGCCTATACACACACACACACGTATATATATATATATATATATATATATATATATATATATATATATATATCAAAAGCCAAAAGCCAGTAGAAAATAATAAAACGCTTTAGTACCAAGCGCTTTTGTGCATTTTAATACACTTCTTCAGGGTTCAAGAAATGTATTAATACGCACGAAAGCACTTTGTACTAAAGCTTTTTATTATTTCCTACTGGCTTTTCCTATATATGAAGTCAAGTGATTCTTGTGGCAGTAAAGCATATATATATATATATATATATATATATATATATATATATATATATATATATATATATATATATATATATATATATATATATATATATATATATATATATATATATATATATATATATATATATATATATATATATATATATATATATATATATATATATATATATATATATATATATATATATATATATATATATATATATATATATATAATGTATATATATATGTGTATATATACTTGTTTATATGTATTTATATTCCTAGTAACACATTGGTTTACGAATAACTGAATACATTGATTTTGGTATACGCCCATGAAATTGTCTAGGAGCAAAAGTTTCCCTTTGAATGCGTCTTTTTTATTCATAAGTACTATACGAACAAGATTATCCTGCAAAAAAAATACAGAATTTCTCCTGTGTAATGAAATGGTTGAAATATTTTATACGAGTTGGAATTTGACTATGAATAATATACCACACTATGTACACAATGAATGGCGAGCGATTGTGACCGCTGAGGTAGCTGCTATAAAGGATTCAACATATGAAGATTTATTTGTGTTGGATAATGGGAAGGGTGGGGTGTGGCACCCTAGCAGTACCAGCCAAACTGTTGAATCCCTCGTCAGGCTGGGAGGTGCTAAGATAAGAAAGTTCCTCTTTGGTTCTTTTTGTTAATGTCGGCTACCCCTATAATTGGTAGATAAATGTACACTATTACCTGTAACGTTTGTGCGCAATTAGTTTTCAAATCAGGCACATGTCTAAAAAATGGACATGGGTCCTTTGTAACATCTTTTCTTTAATCATCATTTTCTTATAGATTAGGGAATAGACATAAGCCAATAGGTATTTTGTAGAAGAGGAAATTGTCGAAAGGGTTTGAAGAAGGAATGTGAAAATGGCTGTGTTATGGTAATCAGGATTTCAGGTTCAGAAAAAGACATAACAGTACATACCTATTACTGTAATGAATCCAACTGCCAAGACCAACTGAGATATATACAGTGGGAGCCTATCAGGTGGACACAATTGCAGGCAGAACTATTGCATTCGGAATTAATTTTCCAGAGGGAAATAATCGCCTGTCAATGTGCCAGACCAGAAGACTGTACGAACAGGGTGGCATCATTCCATCCATCCATCACCACAGCGACAACATCAAGCAATTAATTAATCATGCTTCCCATCGAGTCGTTTTTTCATCTAATTTCTATATCAATTAGTAATTGGTTTTACCGTGTAATTTTATGTTTCACTGGAAATTATCAATCTGTATCTAATTGTGATATTGTTTATAAATTGTTCAATATACTATTACAAACCATTAAATATGAGTGTATATGTGTATATATGAACGTGTGTAATTCATTGAGTGAATTTCATTTATTTCTTATAGCAATTTTTTTGATTGACTTACATTTTTGTTTACGAGCTTGCTTCTGGAACCAATCATACTCATGCAGCATAAATAGTTTTCTACTGTATGTATATGTGTGTATATATATATATATATATATATATATATATATATATATATATATATATATATATATATGCATATATATATGCATATATATATTTATATATATATATATATATATATATATATATATATATATTTAGATATATATATATTTATATATATGTATATATGTATATATATAATATTTGTATATATGCATATATGCATATATGTATATATATGTATATATATATATATATATATATACATATATGCATATATATAAATAAATATATATATACATATATATATATATGCATATATATACATATATTTTACGTATATATATATTTATTTATTTATATATATGCATATATGGATATACATATATATATATATATATATATATATATATATATATATATATATATATATATATATATATATATATATATATATATATATATATATAATGTACATACCTATAAGGCATTCCATAATGTTCCCCGATCCTCTGTAAATGGATTTGTAATGGAGCATCATTTGTTATTCTTTCAAGGCCTAATTATGCTGGTGAAATTCGAGATTGAAACCATTTCCATAAATTGCTTGTAAATTGTTGTAAATTGTTGATGAATTAGGAATTTCCTCACCATGTGGATTGCAGTCAAGTTGTCATTGAAGTTATCTGAAGAGCATTAAAATGAACAAGTTAAACAGACATCCATGAATTACTACTCCGGACAAGATAGATAGAGGAATTACGAAGGGGGAAGGTCATTGTGGTTTGAAACGAGTTAATGAATACAAATAGTATCGTGAATATGGATGAACGTAATGTGGATTCATGCGTATTAGGTTTGGACAGTGATATGAATATCAAACCACGTACAATAACTGCCAAATGAATTGAAAGAATTTGGTCAATGAGAGAGAGAGAGAGAGAGAGAGAGAGAGAGAGAGAGAGAGAGAGAGAGAGAGAGAGAGAGAGAGAGAGAGATTGCCATGTACGCCGAAGTGAATGTGGCGTAATTTTCATGGTAACTTGGTAATGCGGCAATTGGCGATTTGCTTAATTAGGTCTTTCCCGCTAGAGAATTTAACTCCTGTCCCTCCCCCTCCTCAGGATTCTTCCAAAATACTCGGCACTGTTTTGTGGCTAATAAAAATATTAATTTTTGAATCGGGGTTCCATGATTTTTTTAAATGTTCAAACAGTATTCTGCAAAGCTACGTCTGTATTGTTTATAATTATGTTGATAAATTATTATTTCTTTCCTTTTATTTGTCGGTAGCACTCTCGTTTATCTTATAAGATATTTAGAGAGATAGGACCAAACAATTTTGTGGGCATCGGAAACAATGACCTTCCACTAAAACATTTGTTCAACTCTTCGATTCATTACTATGGTGCGGACTGTTCAAGTAGTAAAAACCCGTGTTTGTAGTGCTAGCTTTATCTAAAAAATAGTATATTCGTAATAACCGAATTTAGTTGAGACAGAATTACGTAAAACAAAGATCTTTTGGCCTTAAATGAATGAGGAATTCGTGTTTGTTTTCGAATATTTAGACTGGGCAAGTATAAGTTTTCTCATCTGATAAAGGTAATATAAGTTAGGTAAAACCGCTCAACATGTTTTGTATTTCAATGTAATTCTGCAGTGAAGAGGTAAACTAATTATTTGGCGTTCACCTCGAGAGAATTCCCATATCCAATTAGACAGTTTTCATCTCTGAAAGTGATTTCGTGGGTTTAGGCGGCTTAATGCCATTATAGACCCTTAATTTTTGGCGTCCTTAATCATGATAAGGTGTCGAAGGGAATAAGAGGCCTGATGTGGACGGTTTTCTTCTCATCAGTTAGCCGAGTATGAGTTCTATAAAGGGAAGAGAACAATTATTATTTAGTTATCTTTGATTATATGTGTAATGAAGATTATGCAACCTTGGCAGTGACATCTTTATAGATTTTCATTTTTTCGCTATTTTGATGTCATAATTATATGCTGTATGAGAAATGTTATTGCAAAGATTAGGATTTTCCTTAAATTAGGAATGCTGTCAATTATAATATGCATAACTTTAAAATCTAGACCTTCATAGATGGTCATCTACTATGTGGTGTTAATGGCAGCCAAATGTAATATTTATTCCTTGATTCAATGAGAAAAAATATTTGATATCTATGGTATTAACTAGCCGTATGTATGCTCCCGTTTTTACACACTTCACATTTTTTCCCTAAATAATGCTTGAAAGAAACTGTTGTAAAAGTTTGTATCACTGAGTATGTGTTGAAGGCCTTTGTTAATCCGTTAAGATATATTGATTGGACAAACATGGTTATTTGTTCCAACACAGAGTACTTACCTAAAACTACTTTCTTAGGAGTTACTGGTAACTGTTTCCCAACCGACCAGAATTTTGTGTAGTTTACCCTATTCCCATTTTTTATGGGGTGACCTCAGGCGGAGTGATACGCGCCCTGGGGCGACCCGGGGTCGGAGAGCGTGCTAGCTCAGGTCGTGCTCCTCAGTAAGTTTCTGGTCGCGACGTGATTCACACCTCGCCATGCTCTCTCTTACCCAGTGCGACCCTTTGTGTCCACCACGTGGTCCCCGTGTCCATATCCTTACCCTTTCCTCTGTGTCCCTGTGTCTCTTGGTGCGTTAGTGTTTCGTTATGGAGCATCCCCGCCGTTGCCCTGGGCCTGTGGCCGGAAAGTCTTGTGGGGCTTTCCTTTCGAAGCCCGAGGTTGACCCCCACTCATTGTGTTCGTCATGTAGGGGTAAGGTATGCTCCCCTACCACCACGTGCTCGGAGTGCGAGTCCTGGGGCGAGATCCAGTGGGTCCTTTATGGAACAAAGAAGAAGGCGGCGGCCAAGAAGTCGCCCAAGAAAGCTAACGTGTCTTCTTCTTTGGTGTCTCCAGATGCCTCGTCGGAACGTGGCTCCCTTCCATCTTCCCCTACCCAGAGTAGGGGACGAGTTAAGTCCGTTGCGGGGAAGCGGCCCATTGCCCTTCCCCAGGAGTCTGAATTGTCTGTGGGTGAAGTTTCTGGTGTGATACAGGCATGTGAGGGGCCTGAGGGAGGTGCGGGAGTGTGTGTGGGAGATGAAGTCCTGGTGCCCGCAGGGCCCGTCTCTACTGAACACCCTATGTGGGGGAAGTCGTGTACTACCTCTTCCCCAGCGTCTTGGGTATGTGTTTCAGGTGCTTCGGCCACCGGGGGGGAGACGCCGAGAAAGGTAGTTCGTCTAATTCGGACCCCGCCGTTTGGGATCCCCCTAGGACGCCCTTCAGGTCACCCTTCAGGCTAGAGGAGGAGTTTGATCATTGGTTTGCCCATAAGAAAGTGCCTCGGTCTCCCCCGGCGCCCTCGTCAACGCTCCTGCCCGTCTTTCTTCAGCCCGCGGCACCGGAAATTCGACATAGAGTTCCCCCTGCTGAGTTGGACGCCTCAGGCGATTCGGCTGATTCCCTCTCCTCCTTGTCGTCATCCTCGTCCTCGGATTCATTGTCATCGGAGGACGAAACCAAGTCCACGAAGAGGAAGCGGGAGAGGTCCCGGAAAAAGAAGAAGTCCCGCTCCCGTTCCAGACCAAATAAGAGAGAGTCCAGACCATCCAAGAAGAAGGCTAAAAGGAGTAAGTCGAAAGATTGGGTAAACATCACGGTGCCCCAGAGCGAGCTGTTTAAGGTCATCGCAGCCGCGGCCATTTCCGGTTGGCCTCATCTTCACCGTCTTGCCCCTCCTTCTCCGCCTACGGACCAGAACCCCGTTAAGGGAGGTCTATCCAAGCCCCCCGTGACGCTCCTAAGTCTACGAAGGCCTCCGCTACATCTACTCTGCAGAGGGAGGCGCTCCACCAAATGGAAGGCGTGGCTCCAGTCGCGGGCACCTTGGCTGACTTCATTAAGCACCAAGGGCACCCGACGGCCCGGGATAACCCCACGGACACGAGAAACCCCGCAGGGCAAGGTAATCCCATGACGGATACCTTCGCCCCTGCGGGTCCGCCCGTGACACGGGCAGGCCCATCCAACATTAACCCCGCCCCCCCCACCGTCACCGAAGATACTCGAGCGGAGGGACTGGTGACGGAGGACCTGGTAGAAGGAGGAGAGTGCCCATCGGATGACATCTCCTCCTATCGAAAAGCGAAGATACTCGTGCGGAGGGACTGGTGACGGAGGCCCTGGTAGAAGGAGGAGAGTGCTCATCAGATGACATCTCCTCCTATCGAAAAGTGTTGGCCCTCATAAGACGGCACCATCGGCTGGATGAACCCAAGCCCGCCTCGGAACAGACTTGGCTCTCCGGACTCAGCAGGCTGGTGGAGAATCCAGTTCAACAGAAGCCCTCCTTAGCTCTACCCTTAGCTCCTGACGTCAAGCTGGGTATGGGGCATATAGACAAATTCTTGGCCGGCCTGGCAGACGCCCCTAGGAGTCAAAGTTCCTCGAAGCTGCTCCCGGGCTAAGGACGCAGAAGAGATTCTACGTGCCAGAAGGTCGTCGTGGAGGGCCTCGCGCAGTGGAGACAGCCATTACCACGTTGAACCAGGGTGCCGCTGAAGACAGAGCGTCCACGGCCCCGGTGTGTTTTTCCCCTTCGGAGACCTCCATGATGGAGGACATGGCCCAAGACTTGGTTTATGTTCCTCCTGGTTAGACTGGTGGACCTGCACGTTGGTAGGCTTTTAGTCTTCACATGATCTGTCCCTCCCAGAGAACCAAGCCTTATTGAAAGAGCTGATTAGCTCAGGGGGCAAAGCCCTAAAGTTTTTATCGTACCAATCTCTCTCCCAGGCCACCAATTGGGTCCTGAGGAAAAGGGATACAGTCCTCAGCAAGTTACTGAGGAAACTCCCTGACCGGGAGGCGAGAAAGTTGAGGAATACCTCGGTCTGGGACGAGTCTATCTTCCCCCTCAAGATAGTGGAAGAGACGTGGGAGAGCATAGACCTCCCCCCATGAGACGCCCACCATTCACGAGACCCTCCATGGACGTCCCTCACCCTTCCCGTTCATCTCTCTCTCTCTCTCTCTCTCTCTCTCTCTCTCTCTCTCTCTCTCTCTCTCTCTCTCTTCGAATTTCATCCTTTGAAAATTGTCAATGTGAGATACTTGATTCACTGGCTTCTAAGTAGGTTAGAGGCCTAATCCAGTAATATAAAACTATATTCTTCGTAGTGAACCTCCATCCTTTTTTTTT
>NC_090727.1:109868306-109923306 GCF_036898095.1 Palaemon carinicauda | reverse complement strand
TATCACCATAGTGTCCAATACATACACACACACCGAACGACACAGAGAAGACCACCACAAGACTCCCCTGCGCAAACAAACAAACAAACTCGATGAAGCGTAATTATTAGCCTGAAAATACAGAATACCAGATTAGTGCCTATCTCTTTTCTTAGCTTACTATAAACCTTATCGTACCTGACACCTCTAAACCTTAGTAGATTAACCTTAACTCAGTCTAGGGTACCACTCATACACCAGCCTGTAGCGCCTAAAAAACGGCTGTTGTGCTACAGACCCGTGAGCCCATGACCCATCTAATTAATCAATCATTGGAAAGTACCAGTGATCACCCTCACCTTTTAACCTTAAAGATCCTATATCATATACCCAGAACATTATAGTCTTCTGTAAACAAACCATGATTAATAAATCTTAAATATACATTTACTTCTACTCACTACGTGCCCCCTTCAACAGCACACACACCATAATTAGAGCGATACAGATACTACCTTTAATAACTGCATAGCCCTCTGTCAATCAACTAATATTCAACGCTGCGAGAGAGAAAATCGGCAACAATATTATCTTTTCCTGGGATGTGGGAAAATTCTAAATTCCACTCTTGCAGCATGAGACTCCACCTCATCAATCGTTGATTTTTATTTTTGTATCTGCTGATGAAGGTCAGGGGATTATGGTCTGTCAAGACCTTAATAGGTGTATCTGAGGAGGAGAGATAAACCTGAAAATGATTAATAGCGAATATTAACGCAAGTGTCTCTTTCTCCACAGTTGAATACCTACGTTGGGCGGGGGACAATTTTTTTGAAAAGAATGCGACAGGATGAGAAACTCCCTGCTCGTCATTCTGCAACAACACCGCTCCTACACCAACGTCACTTGCATCCGTGGCAAGAGAAAAAGGAAGGTCAAAATCAGGAGCTCTCAAGACAGGGAAATTAATTAAAACTCTTTTTAAATTATCAAAAGCCCTTTGCGTTTCATTCGTCCAGACAAATGCTACATTCTTTCTCAAGAGATTTGTTAACGGATCGGCTATATCCGAAAAATTCCTAACAAACCTTCGGTAGTACCCACTCAAACCAAGGAATCTTCGGACATCCCTCCTACATTTAGGGACTACCATATTTTCAATACTTTCGATATTGGCCTGCTTAGGAGCAACTTTACCATTACCAACCTCATGACCCAAATATACCACCTTCGCCTTTGCGAAATCGCTTTTCTTTAAATTAATTACCAAATTTGCCTTTTTCAACACCTCAAATAGTGCCCTAATACGTTTTAAATGGGTTTCCCAATCATCGCTATAAATAACAATATCATCAATATACACAACACATCCTTCTAAACCATGGACTAAAGTATTCATTAACCTCTGAAAGGTAGCAGCCGCGTTCTTCATACCAAACGGCATAACTTTACATTGAAACAATCCCTGTGGTGTTACAAAAGCAGACAGGGCCCTTGCCCGCTTTGAAAGAGGAACTTGCCAATAACCTTTCAACAAATCGAATTTGCTAATGTATTTGGCCTTCCCCATTCGATCAATACAATCCTCAATTCGAGGTAATGGATAACAATCAGATTTAGATAACTCATTCAACTTACGGTAATCAAAACATAACCTGAAATCACCGTCGGATTTCTTGACCAATACAACAGGTGATGACCAAGGACTTTGACTAGGTTCAATTAGGTCATGTTTTAGCATATAATCCACTTCTTTTGCTACAACCTCATTTTTGAAGGGATTCAACCTGTAAGGAGATTGTTTCACAGGAGTGGCGCTACCTACCTCTACATCATGTTCAAGAACCGAAGTCCTACCCGGTACATCTGAAAATAATTCTTTGTAATTAGATACTAAATTTTTCAAAGACCTTTGTTCTTCCTTACCTAAATGTGAAATTACTCCCGAAAATTTTTCCAAAGACTTTCTATTATCCGACTGCCATTCACATCCATTAAAACAATTATCATCAATACCCTCCCCCTCTGAAAAAGAAAAATGGTTATTGTTCTCAGAATCTACCGTGTTCCCAATAGTTGCCACAGGAATGACTTTTTCCCGTTCCATATAAGCTTTCAACATATTTACATGACACAGTTGAAAAGGTTTCCTTCTTTGAGGTGTCTCCTCTAAATAGTTAACTTCACTTACTTTTTTCAAAATTTTCAAAATTTTCCAAGGACCTGAAAAAGAAGCTTTCAATGGATTCCCTGGGAAGGGTAACAAAACCAATACTTTATCGCCTACCGCAAAGTCGCGTGCCTTGGACCTCCTATCAAAGAAAAACTTCATTCTTTTTTGGCTACATAATAAGTTTTCACCCGCAAATTTCCAAGCCTTGGTTAATTTATCGCCTAGATTAGACACATAATCCAATAAATTAACCTCAGGGACGTCTCCCTCCCAAGACTCACGAACCACATCAAGAGGACCTCGAACACAATGGCCAAACACAAGGCTGAAAGGCGAAAAACCTAAAGACTGACTTGGGACAGAACGAAAAGCGAACAACAAATAAGGTAATTCCTTATCCCATTCAGAACCATTAATCAAACAATATTTCTTTACCATGGATTTCAGGGTCTGATGAAATCTCTCCAGAGCTCCCTGGCTTTCCGGATGATATGGAGAAGAGGTCACATGTTTTATATTTAACTCTGCCATTTTATCTCTGAAATACCTGCTAACAAAATTAGAACCACAATCCGATTGAATAATCTTAGGCATCCCAAACCTGGTAAAAAAGTCAATTAGTACATCTACAATTTTAACACTTTTTATTGTACGTAGTGGTATTGCCTCGGGATATCGAGACATCCTATCCATGATTGTCAAAATATACTCATTACCACTACGCGTCTTCGGTAATGGTCCAACCACATCAATAATGACTTCCTTAAAAGGTTCGGAAACTACAGGAATAGGACATAGAGGCGATTTTGGAATCCGCTGATTGGGTTTACCGACCCTCTGGCACACATCACAACTATTGACAAACTTCTTTACATCTGCCTTCAACTTCGGCCAATAATAATTCCCTAACAATTTGCAAGAAGTTTTATGAATTCCAAAATGGCCGGCCAGACCACTTTCGTGCGCCAATGACATTAACTCCTTCCTGTAACCAAAAGGAACCATTATCTGTTTCACAATTTCATAATCAACATTATCCACCCCAATAGGCCTACTCAACCTATATAAAATATTATTAAATATCTTAAATTTGGGACCAGTCATATCAGACACCTCCCCTGACTCGATAGGGAGTTCCCGAAACTCCTTTTTCTGGGCTTTGATTAGCTCTTCAGTGGTCCAATTTAACTTGTCCGTTAACATTCCAAGATCTACAGCTAGGCTATCACTACGATCTAAACTACTTAAATCTACATCAATTGTTGACTCTGCAGCGTCAACAATTCTAGCACTAGAACGAGTAACTGCTGCTACTTCACTATCAGGGTTTATCAATATCGGACAATTATTATTCTTCATAGCCACATCATTCCCTAACACAACATCAACCTCCTTAACCGGGAATTTATCAACTATGGCCAATTTCAAATCTCCTGCAAAGGAAGGGCAGATTAAATTAAAATTTTCAATAGCATATGACTTTACGGAATCAGGAAAACCAGCCAATAACACAAATTCCCCACTTTTGGGTACAAAATTACAAGGTAATGCCTCCCTTAGTATCAAAGACTGAGCTGCACCGGTATCACGCAAAATACGCACTCGTCTTTTCTCGGACGAATTGGCGAAGGAGACACTACCGAAGGACAAATATCTGTCAAAACAACCAGGTAGTCATTGATCAGCGGATGTTGTTGGGGTAGGTTCTCTCTCTCTCTCTCTTCCACGCCCATCACTGGCCTAACATTAGCATTTTGAGATTTTCTAAACGCATAACACATACTCTTTACGTGCCCCTTCTTATTGCAAAAGAAGCAAGTCAATGTTTTCAATTTCTCTGGATTGTATATATTTGGCCTATTGCCTCTGTTAGGAGAAAAATTATTATTAGCATTACCCTGATTATTATTACTTCCCTGATTATTTCTACTAAATACCTTAGCATTATTATTAGGATTAGCATTATTATTCCTACCCATCTTAACCCAACCAGAATTCACCTTTCTCGTTACTCCCCCTAACTCACTCTTATGAGACAAGCAATATTCGTCACTAGCGATGGCTACCTCCTGAACAGTCTCGAGTTTTAACTCTTCGAGGTGGACCTTCAGCTTATCCGGGACACACCTCTTAAACTCCTCCACCAACATTAACTCCTTCAATTTCTCAAAATCTCCCACCTCCTTGGACTTAAACCAATCGCTAGCATACTGTTCCTTCGCCCTGGCAAATTCAACAAAAGTTTGTTCCCTACATTTTTCTAAGTCTCGGAAGCGTTGCCTATAAGCTTCAGGGACTAACTCATAGGCCTTCAAGACAATAGCCTTCACACTCTCATAATCTGCTGATAGATCCTCCTCCAGCGTTACATATACCCTCTGAGCTCTTCCAACCAATTTACTTTGTATAAGAGTGGTCCAATACTCTTGGGGCCACTCCAACCTTGCAGCAATCCTCTCAAACGATACAAAAAATTCTGCTACATTATTTTCTTCAAATTTAGGTACAAATTTGAGAGCCTGCGATAAATTGATAGCAGGAGTTACTAACCTATTTGGGGAATGGGCGGGGGAAAAAGAACCTGGGTTTCTCATGGCAATCTCATGCTGCCTCTCTTTTTCTCTTTCCCCTGCCTTAAACTTTTCCATTTCAAATTCCATTTGTCTCAGGACAATCTGCTTATCCAAAATTTCTATAGACACTACTTCATCCGGTTTCACCTCTTGTTCCCCACCTGTCTTTACAGTTTTAACATAATCATAAATGAGCAATAGCAATACACCCTTTCTTATGGACACATCATATTCCAATTCAAAATGTTCTGCTACAATTTCCAAGTCTTCCCTATTTAACTCTGCCAACCTCTCTTGCCATCCCTCTCCTCCAAGGAGTTCTAGTACGTTAACAACCATGATTACTTATTCAAACAAAATACTAAATTTGCACAAAACAACACCGAGGAGGTGAAAATACACTGCCTGAAAAATTTCCCCAAGAATTAACTTTGCACAAACACTGGTGAATACTCAGGAACGAAATATCCTGCCACGGTCGCCACTTGTGATGGCTGGCTTTGACCACCACACAAAACACTACACTTTTCAAATAGTATTCACCATCATACAGTACTAAATCCACTGAAGGTGGAATAGTAACCAAAAAATCAATACGAGTGCAAAGTCAACTCAAGGGGACAAAGAAAATACCACCAAAATTTCCTTAATTTTAATACATAATAACTAGACAGAAATAACACCTGAACCACAATAATAAATTAATAAATGATACACACTCAATCTTAACTCCCTGTAAAAGAAAACAATTATACAATTACGGAAAGGTCATCAACACATGCATACTAAATGGAGAGAGGGTCCAGAAAGGAGAAGGCCAACGAAAAGTGAGAACAACCTAACAAATACAAACTAAATATCCCTATCTAGTGGACGATGGCTGGTTTGATTGAAAGGCTTTCACAAGCTCCAGTAATGACGTCAGCTGACAGGTCGTGATCGCGATACTTAAATAGGCCTAAATATTATTACCTTGGGACAGAGAGGTCCCCTTGGCTTTTACTGAACCAAGGGCAGTGCACAAAATGTTAAGATGATCTGGGTCCTTGTTGCAGAGAAAGGATATCCAAAAAGCTAAATAGCTTCACACTGTAGCTCTGCAATGGCGAGGAGTAAATATAATCCAGTAGCAAATGTCGTGCCCTTCAATGTTGGAGGCTCAGAAACACACTAAGGAACCATCCTCAAAAAAAGCCCCTCCAAAACTCCGTTCACGCAGGAGCGCAGCCACGTAATCCACACCACTTGAAAATATAAAACAGCCGTTAGTCCATTATAAACACTAACATAACCACCAGTGAAAAGACAAACTATCAAAAAAAAAAAGTAAACAATAAGTCTACAGTATAATAAACCTTATACATCTATAAAAACTTAAATAATTTAGAAAAATTAAAGCAATAATGTTACAATATATATATACATACGTATATAAATTATATATACAGTATATATATATATATATATATATATATATATATATATATAGGTGTATATATATATATTTATATATAAATATGTATATATATATATATATATATATATATATATATATATATATATATATATATATATATATATATATATATATATATATATATATATATATATTATAGTCACGGAAGGAGAACCGAGTTTGTGTTTTCCTTTTTCCTTTCGGGGCTATAATACTTAATTATTTTATGCTCATCACGTGTTAGCTTTTGTGATATTTACACACGCACATACACAGACACACACACACACACATATATATATATATATATATATATATATATATATATATATATATATATATTATATATATACATATATATTGTGCCTGCTGTAGAATTGGGGAATATGTTTGAGGTAGCTCTAGCCTGCTGATTACGGCCCAATTTCCGTCACTGCCATATTATCTTAATCTTTTTAATGTGGTTGGCCTAGAAAGCAAACTTTTTGCATATGCAGATGGTGCTACTCTCCTGAATTTAGATCTCAATACACTGCTCACATAACAGCTAATATATCTGTTTCTAGTATACTGTAAGACAAAGGCCTCAGACACGTCATTTCTTGTCTGGGTTTTTTTGACTCAATATAATTAGATCATTATATTTTGTAGTCCTCCATATACCTGAAGTGCTCTGTAGAAAGATTTTCTCGTTTTTTTTTTTTTTTTTTTTTTAATCAAACAAGATATTTTTGTTAACTGGAATAGTGATAAAAGAATGAGACATAAATTGTATAAAAGAAACTCTTGAGTGAGACTACTCATTCATGGAATCATGCTTCACAATGCAAGTTTTTTCTATGGAGATTGTAATATCGAAGAGTAAAGGAAATGGAATATAGTACTCCAAATGACCTATGTTTGAATCCAGCTAATGAATACCTTGTCTTGGCTTCACGCAAATATCAAATAGTTCCAGGTTGGAATGGTCCAGGGAAGGTGTTCCATGCTGCCGCTCGGGAGAGATTTCTTTTCTGGAGAGGTAGTGAGAATCTAGGAACTAATATTGACGGTCTAAGACGAGCACCGGAGGGGAAGGCCATTCATTATTCATTATCGCTTCTGCTACGACTGATCAATTTAAGTAATGACAAGTCATGTTTTGTCAGTTTTCAATTTGTCCTAAGGAATTATTTACCTTCAGTTAATACAGTCAGCAACTAGACTCTCTCTCTCTCTCTCTCTCTCTCTCTCTCTCTCTCTCTCTCTCTCTCTCTCTCTCTCTCATAAAATATAACCGAATGGGTCCCTAATAATTACAAAAGAAGCAGTGGAAGGGCTCCAACAGGGAAAATAGCCTAGTGAGGAAAGGAAATAAGGAAATAAATTAACTACAAGTGCGTATCACTGCCAATTGCTATCAGAACACCTTTATTTTTCAATTTAATCAAAGAATGCAATGAGCCGTTGTAATATCAGCACTAGTCAAAGCATTAATACAGGTTTGACACTTCAATGATTGTTACGGTTTAAGGGTAAAACTTATGTAATTTTCAAAGTAAAATTTTTATATTATTGACCATGATTATAAGCATCCTGATGACGTTTTTTCTTGATTCCAATTAGTTTATGTAAATATACCTGAAAATGGAAGAAATGGAGTAATTCTGAACAAGGAATTTTTTAAGAAAACATATATTCTAAGTCTTCGTTTCTCGATGCGAATGTACCCCTAGCAACGGTTAGACCCAAATTAGGTGTGAACATTTTCTTGGGCTTAAAGGTCCCTCATAAATGGCAGAGACAAGGGACAGGATAAAGCCAAAGAGGCTGATCTTATATGCATAAGCTCACCGCCCAAGTCACCTCTCCATTAAGCTAGGAGCAGGGAGGACCAGGCAAAGGCTGCTGAAGACTCAGCAGGTAGACCTGTAGGCTAGCCCCCAAAGCCCCCATATCTAGCTCACAAAGAGGTTGAAGTTACAGACACTCAGTCTGGATGGCTCGTCTCTAACCGCAATGTTCATTTTTCCTTAAAGAGGTCGAAATATTTTGACATGGGTACGCTGTACAGGGGAACAGAAATCGTCTCAGCGGCCACGACAGAATGGTTTGACTATAGAAGCTATCGAGCTCAAGTAGATCTTGAACTCTCGTCCAATAGATTGGCAGGCAGGGGTTCTTCAAATAAGCTACCACAAGCCAAAGAGGTAATATCACCTAAGAGTATATGCAATAACCAATTATTTGGGGATTTGAATAAAAATATTAACAAAGTGTAGGAATTTGCACACAGCTGTAGATGTCTAAAAGAACAGATCATATTTATGCAATTGCACGAGCCAGGATTCATAGTGGATACCACTGCAGCTATAAACTTGGCATCACCCCCAACTCATCTTACTACCAGCTAAAAAAATCTCTAATTATACCAACTGAACCTAAGGTAATGCATACAAGATGTTTTGTAGGTAGTATTAACTGAAAATGTATGTTAACGATAACCTTCTTCTAGAAACTTCAAAAATATCCCCCAATGAAGGACCTGGAAAAGACTTTATCCAGACAGATGCAGATGACATTGAAGCAGAGGAGACCTAATGTACAAATGCATATACAATCAATTCATAGCCAGAAACCAAGACATCCATGACTGTGGTTTTTAGTCCATCCCTGACCCAGCAATTCAGAGAAGACCCATTGAAATCTCTCAGTAGAGCCCGAAGGGAGGCATATGGCTTGTTATAAACAGCCACTATTTCGTAGATATATATATATATATATATATATATATATATATATATATATATACATATATATTATATATATGTATATTATATATATATATATATATATTATATATATATATATATATATATATATAAAGTTAACAATGAACTAATTTTTACTGATATGTACAAATTATGTACAAGGGAGAAGTAGCTCGTTATCGGGAGACTTACATGTCAGTGCAGACTTACTCATTATATGTATATGTATATATATACACATATATATATGTATATATATATATATATATATATATATATACTGTATAGATATATAAATATGTATATATATAAATATGTATATATATACATATATATATACATACATATATATATATATATATATATATATATATATATATATATATATATATATATATATATGTAGGTATTTGTGTTTGCGAGCGGATTCTGTAAGTAGGACCCAATATGAGAGCTCTTCTACTCAATTTCACACCTTCATCTGAGAGACAAAACTTCAACCAACAATGCATCGGAGCATTGAAAGCTTTTTTCCCCCAAATGCAATTGACAGCTTTTGTCTTCTGTGGGAATTATCCCTTTGTAGATATATAAAATGTGAGACCGTTACATTAACTGACGTTAACATATTATCATACCTAAAGCAGTGTGTTATGTTTCCCATTTATTATGTGTCTCATTTATTATATATGTCTCTTGTAAATAAATACACCCCCTATGTATTCATATGTGTATATGCATCATATTACAATGTTATTATGCATAAATATCCATTCCATTATTAAGTGTGGCAACGCCCCGAAGACATGGCACCAATGTACCTCCCAGCCTTGGGGCAGCCGCATCACACAATGTGCTTGTATTGTCGTTCGTCACCCAAGGCAGACGTATTTCCTGCCTGTTGTATTTGATTCGTATATTACACCTTCTCAATAGAACTTACATTAATTTCAAGATTGTGTTTCCTTCCCAACCTCCCAGGAACACCCCCAACACCCTTTGGATGCAAATTCTAGTTTTGAATAGATTGCATACGGTAACACTCATTAGGATTTCAATTTGAATGTACTGTATGTGTTATATCATGGAAGGATGTGCATGTTATATGACAAAATGCTTATATTATGAAAGCAAAAGGCTTGTTATGTTTTAGAGGAAAATTTCTATATACAGTAAAACTGTAGTACTTGTTATACTGTATAAAGAACATTATAATTGATTAGATAGGAAGAAGATATACAGTTGGACACAGGAATTCGTGGTACACCTCGCTTTGAAGAAGTGCTCGCAGTCCCACCCTTACTTCACGGCTCGGCGAATTCCTGTGTTAAGCCCAGCCCACTACCTCAGCCATCTCTTCCTACACTATCTGTTTGGTTACTCGCCTCGAAATAATGGTGTGACTGAATGCATTTATTCGGAGCAGGGTGTACCAGGGACTCGTGTGTCCAACTGTACGTATATGGCGGCAGGAAATCGTATTTTATATGACTTTAGGGAATAGAAAGTTATGTGACGATTCAGATAACATCTGGGACAGTTATCTTTCTCTTGTACTCATGCAATACTGGAATTAGCTTTTTAATGTACTACAAATATCATAATATTTGCTCCGGTATTTGAGCTGGAGTCTGTTTACGAAACCTGTCTCCGTTAGTTATTAATTTCATCATCAGTGGATATATCTATTTCTAATTCTGTGCTTCATTATATAACATAGATGTGTTTATTCTAATAGTGTGGTGTATAAGGTTGCAGTAAACTTTTGTTGAAATATATATATATATATATATATATATATATATATATATATAGATATAGATATAATTTGTATATATATACAGTGTGTGTATATATATATATATATATATATATATATATATATATATATATGTAATGTATATATATATAATATATATATTATATATATACATATATATATATTGTATATATACACACACATGGGTTTGGTTCATAATGCTGAATCTTAAAATCCTGAATTATCAGAATCCCGAAATTTAGATTCCCGAAAGATCAGAATCCCGAAAACTAAAGCCATTCTCCATTCCTTAAGTTTCTTTTTTTCTCTCTCGCTCTTTTTATTCTTTCTTTCCTTTCTCTCTCTTTTTCTCTGTCTCTCTCTTTTGTGTGTAATTCCCTACCTATCTAGGTAATTTACAGTATATTTTATAATTTCAATGACATACCCCTTACACACCCTGTACAAAATTTACTTAGTATTTGTTATCCGTTCTATCTTCTTATTCAGTAATTTACTGAATATGGCTTTATTTTATTTTATTTTTGTTTGTAGGCCATTGCCAGCGCTCTCTCTCTCTCTCTCTCTCTCTCTCTCTCTCTCTCTCTCTCTCTCTCTCTCTCTCTCTCTCTCTCATATATTCGTTTGTCTGAAATTACTAGTAATTGTCCCATATGCAAGGAAACCAGGGATTTGTCCGACATCATTAAAGGATTAACTTTGTAGGGAAACTTGAAAGAAAAAATAAAAAGAAGAAATACCTATATTTAAATGCTCTGGCCAAAGTGGAAAAAACAAACTTTATTGGTAACCTTCAAATTCACTTTTTGTGGCTTTGATTACACTTAACTCTTGATCTGTCATTATGATTCGAGGCTTTAAACACAATCCATTCTCGTCTGCAAAGTCTAAAAAAATCTTCCAATAACCGTTTATAAAGTGATAAATTTTGCACATTTAGACGTGTTTTTCATATTCAAATAAGCCATATATATATTTGATACATTAATGTCTGGATTCTCTTAACGACCTCGGGATCAGAGTAACAAACTACCAGTTAGCTACGATGGTGAAGATGGGTTGATTTCAATTCTAAGTATAAAACACCTGAATTCGACAGGTATAAGTACAGAAGAATTTTCACTGACTTTTATCTTTCTTTGTGGCCAAGTGGTTTAGTCACTGTCTATACAAGCTTGCCGACCAGGGTTCGATTCCCGGCCGGTCACAAGCTCTTGTCTTTGTGTGATTTCGCCTTGGGCTCTGATCCCGAGGTCGTTAAGAGATTCCAGACATTAATGTATCAAAAATATATATGGCTTATTTGAATATATATATATATATATATATATATACTGTATATATATATATATATATATATATATATATATATATGTATATGTATATATATATATATATATATATATATATATATATATATATATAATGTGTGTACATGTATGTGTATATAGCCAGTTAGGCTCTGTATTGTATAGGGGAGATATTATTATTATTATTACTATCATTATTATTATTATTATTATTATTATTATTATTATTATTATTACTGGGAACTATTTTTCATAATGGGTTCTTTACATTAAGGTAAGGTAGCGATATGCATCAAGATAAGATCATTCACGTATTAACTAACCCTTGTTTTTATTTTCTAATTCCGGGTAAGCGTTCTTTTCGGTTTCCAGAGGCATTCTTGATCTTCCTTTCTAAAAAGGTAAGGGCAAAATCAAAATCTGATTTATACTCTTTTCATATAAGAACCTATTTCTATTTAGGTCTCATTCTAGCAATTGGTATATACCTGATTGGGTGACCAGTTATTTTGTTTTGCATATCTATGGGGTTGGGCATTGGCTAGCAACCTCACCCCTCCAGGAAAATACCGCTTTATATTTTCATCTCCTCCTCGTGGAATATATATATATATATTTATATATATATATATATATATATATATATATATATATATATACATATATATTGTATATATACAGGGCTAGATTTCTCAAATATTTTTCAATTAATTCTTGGCCATGAATTCCTCTTCGTTCTTCAGACATTCGCTAATAGGCGAAAGCCACTAATTGAAACTTGTTGAGCTTCTTTATATATTTTAACAAACCTCTGCAAACCTTTCGTTCCTGAAAATAAGAACTAAAGATATGAGTTCCTAATTCAAAGGATGTAGGTTTGTATAGCCATAAAAAAAATAAAAATTCCTTTTAAGATTTATGTTGCGTTAAGTATTGAGGTTGTATGTGGGACTCGTGGTCTGCATGTGTACTGCCATTGTAAAGCGAAGCTGTATTTGTTTGTTACTACTCTTACCGGGGGGGGGGGATGGCAATAAATCAATTCATTTAAGAAATCTCTTTCTCTTAAAAGCTGTCTTAGTGGGTCTTTGTATATCAAAGTAATTATATTGTTTGTGGTATTGAAATAATTGATTAAACAAATGATCATATTGCGTTTTAAAGGTTTAATGGTCGCTCATGAATGGCAGAGGCAAGGGACAGTGACAAACCCTTGGCAGGACAATGCTATAGACTAACTACATACATATGATCAGAGCCAAAGTCTCCTCTCCATCCAAGTTAGGACCAAGGAAGGCCAGTCAATGACTGATTATGATTCAGCAGGTAGACGTGTAGGCTCCCCCCAAAACTCATCCTTAGCGCATAGAGGATGGTGAGGTTGAAGACGCAAGAAAAAAATCGAGCTCGAGCGGGATTCGAACCCTAGTCTGGCAGAATGCCAGGCAGGGACGTATCCAGTAGGTTACGTAATCTAATTTGCTATAAAATTGGTGCACATGTTAACGGTGTTTTAATCTGCATTTAATTTCACGATGGACATCAAATAGTCAGTCATTGATACTACCAGGTCATCTTAATGGCGTCAGAGGTGAAAAAAATATGTAAAAGAATAAGCTTTAGGATGACAATTTTTTACCAATACCATTTTCAGAATTACATAAATATTGACTGGAGGATTCTATTCGATCCACCTAAGGTTTTGTTTTCTTGGTGTTCATCATTAGTATGCTCAGTATTTGACACAATGAAGTATGATACACTGTAGATGAAATGCATATTTCTCTCTCAATGTGGGTATAGTTTGCTATTGAATATCAGACTTTTAAAACATTCCTTGAAAGTAACCCTCTCTCTCTCTCTCTCTCTCTCTCTCTCTCTCTCTCTCTCTCTCTCTCTCTCTCTCTCTCTCTCTCTCTCTCTCTCTCACTTTTCTTTTGACAAAATTTCATTTTCCCAATCCAGACTAACCACTTTACCTTCCCCTTTGAAAAGAGAACCCACGAGTGTGTTGCGTTTTTCCTTCATCTTTCATAATATTCTCTTTCCATCACCAGGTTCCTGAAGTGTGTGAATTTAACCCATTTTATTTTTCATAAAAGCAATTTGCGATGCATAAACGCTGATTGAAATTTGTACGTATGTACTTTTTGCTCTACACATGATTTTTGTAGGGTTCAATAATATTTTCTATATGCGGATGTTGATTCAAAAGAAAAAGACATAACGACTGCTTTCTCTGTCACATTCATTGCTTAACTTCATAGTTGTAGGAGACTAAAGGGCAGATTGCTTAATACACGTATCTCAGAAGACTTTTCAGCGTACCTAAACACCCAGTCCCATTGATCTTGGTTGTACTCCCAAGCTGCCTTCATATAAAGGCCCTTTCTTTAGAAAACCAGTTTTTCCCCATCTATCCAGCACTTTCTACACTAACCTTTTAACCTATTTTTGTCCATCTTCATAATTATTCACTTCTTTTTCATGAAACACATTCAATGTCAAGATGCCATAAAACTCGGAAATAATAAATCAATCGATAAAAGAGATGTGGATTGACGTTTTCACTACATACCCACATTAGCATCCATAGCCAATTCAAGTGTGCTCTAGGTCTTCGGTACAATCACTCCTTTTATCATCTGGTTAAATATATATTTACATACATACATATACACACACATATATATACTGTGTATATTTACATATATATATATATATATATATATATATACAGTATATATATATATATATATATATATATATATATATATATATATATACTGTATATATATTTATATATATATATATCAGGTGGTAGGTTGGGCACGGCAGCAGCCACTCGTTGAGATACTACCGCAAGAGAGAAGAATTATGGGGACCTTTGACTGGTCAGACAGTACTACATTGGATCCTTCTTTCTGGTTACGATTTATTTTCCCTTTGCCTACACACGCTGAATAGTCTGGCCTATTCTTTACGTATCATCCTTTATCCTCATCCACCTAACAACACAGAGATTACCAAACAATTTTTCTTTAACCGAGGGTTTAACTACTGCTCTGTAATTGTTCAGTGGCCACTTTCCTCTTTGTAAGGGTAGAAGAGACTCTTTAGCTTTGGTGAGCAGGTCTTCTAGGAGAAGAACACTCCAAAATTAAACCATTGTTTTCTAGTCTTGGGTAGTGCCATAGCCTCTGTACCATGGTCTTCCACTCTCTGGGGTAAGAGTTCTCTTGCTTGAGGGTACACTCGAGCACACTATTCTATCTCGTTTCTCTTCCTCTTGTTTTGTTTAAGTTTTCATAGTTTATATAGGAAATATTTATTTAAATGTCATTGTTCTTAAAATATATTATTTTTACTTGTTTCCTTTCCTCACTGGGCTATTTTCCCTGTTGGGGCCCCAAGGCTTATAGCATCTTGCTTTTCCAACTAGGGTTGTAGTTTAGCAAGTAATATATATATATATATATATATATATATATATATATATATGATATATTTTGCACATTTTTACGTGTTTTTCATATTCAAATAAGCCATATATATTTTTGATACATTAATGTCTGGATTCTCTTAACGACCTCGGGGTCAGAGCCCCAGGCGAAATCACACAAAAACAAGAGCTTGGCTCCGGCCGGGAATCGAACCCTGGTCGGCAAGCTTGTATAGACAGTGACTAAGCCACTTGGCCAAGTGGCTTAGTCACTGTCTATACAAGCTTGCCGACCAGGGTTCGATTCCCGGCCGGAGCCAAGCTCTTGTCTTCATGTGATTTCGCCTGGGGCTCTGACCCCGAGGTCGTTAAGAGAATCCATGAACAGGCTCATTAAGGAACAGTATCTTCGATACCTATTTATTTTAAATTCATTATCAAGGTAAAGGAGTCTCAACCAAAGTTTCGCCGATATCTACTTCCAATGCTCCGATTGTGTATGTAGAAAGCGTTAGTGCGGGTCTATTTAGGTGTTCAATATACAACAGGCCTTGCATAAATATAGCGTCTGGCTGCCTGGCCCATCAAACAGTACTATATGGTTACTTGAGTGGGAGAGTTCAGTGTGTTCTTTAACAGTTTATAGCATATCGTGCTTGTCAGAATGTTAGAATTGATTGATCAGTCTTCTGGTTGCAATATTTTTACGAAAGCCTGATACAACATACCTTCGTAGGGGATCATGACATTATTTATCTCAGGCGGTGCACTGTAGGCACTACTAAGGTGGTTTTGCAGCGTTGCTTTGGCCCTTAACTGCACTTGCTTCTACTTTAACTCCATTCCATCTTCCCTTTTTTCTTTAATTTGGCTGTCCAACTTCTTTTACTTTATTGTGTAACTTCTGGGTTTCCTCGGATGCGCTTGGACTTTGAATGGCCTCACAGGCCCTAACGCCGGCCTATACACACACGCACACACACACACATATATATATATATATATATATATATATATAATATATATATATATATATATATATATATATATATATATATATATATATCAAAAACCAAAAGCCAGTAGAAAATAATAAGCTTTAGTACCAAGCACTTTTGTGCATTTTAATACACTTCTTCAGGGTTCAAGAAATGTATTAATATGCACGAAAGCACTTTGTACTAAAGCCTTTTATTTTCTACTGGCTTTTGCCATATATGAAGTCAAGTGATTCTTGTGGCAGTAAAGCATATATATATATATATATATATATATATATATATATATATATATATATATATATATATATATATATATATATAATGTATATATATATATAATGTATATATATATATAATGTATATATATATATATATATATACATATGTGTGTGTGTGTATATATACTTGTTTATATGTATTTATATTCCTAGTAACACATTGGTTTACGAATAACTGAATACATTGATTTTGGTATACGCCCATGAAATTGTCTAGGAGCAAAAGTTTCCCTTTGAATGCGTCTTTTTTATTCATAAGTACTATACGAACAAGATTATCCTGGAAAAAAAAAAAACGAATTTCTCCTGTGTAATGAAATTGTTGAAATATTTTATATGAGTTGGAATTAGACTATGAATAATATACCACACTATGTACACAATGAATGGCGAGCGATTGTGACCGCTGAAGTAGCTGCTATAAAGGATTCAGCATATGAAGATTTATTTGCGTTGGATAATGGGAAGGGTAGGGTGTGGCACCCTAGCAGTACCAGCCAAACTGTTGAATCCCTCGTCAGGCTGGGAGGTGCTAAGAGAAGAAAGTTCCCCTTTTGTTCTTTTTGTTAATGTCGGCTACCCCTATAATTGGTAGATAGATGTACGCTATTACCTGTAACGTTTGTGCGCAATTAGTTTTCAAAATAGGCACATGTCTAAAAACTGGGCATGGGTCCTTTGTAACATCTTTTCTTTAATCATCATTTTCTTATAGATTAGGGAATAGACATAAGCCGATAGGTATTTTGTAGAAGAGGAAATTGTCGAAAGGGTTTGAAGAAGGAATGTGAAAATGGCTGTGTTAGGGTAATCAGGATTTCAGGTTCAGAAAAAAAGACATAACAGTACATACCTATTACTGTAATTAATCCAACTGCCAAGACCAACTGAGATATATACAGTGGTAGCCTATCAGGTGGACACAATTGCAGGCAGAACTATTGCATTCGGAATTAATTTTCCCGAGGGACATAATCGCCTCTGTGTATCAGACCAGAAGGAAGACTGTACGAACAGGGTGGCATCATTCCATCCATCCATCACCACAGCGACAACATCACGCAATTAATTAATCATGCTTCCCATCTAGACGTTTTTCATCTAATTTCTATATCAATTAGTAATTTGTTTTACCGTGTAATTTTATGTTTCACTGGGAATTATCAATCTGTATCTAATTGTGATATTGTTTATAAATTGTTCAATAATTACTATTATAAACCATTAAATATGAGTGTATATGTGTATATATGAACGTGTGTAATTCATTGAATGAATTTCATTTATTTCTTATAGCAATTTTTTTGATTGACTTACATTTTTGTTTACGAGCTTGCTTCTGGAACCAATCATACTCATGCAGCATAAATAGTTTTCTACTGTATGTATATGTGTGTGTATATATATATATATATATATATATATATATATATATATAAATATATATATTGTGATATCCCCATATGTTGTACATATGCTAACATATCTGATTTGTCTAATGTTTATTTTTCCATTTTCTTTGTAAATACATCACCTTATTTCAGCGCCATCTTCATTCCATTCTTCTCATTATCTTTTGTTTACACTCGCCTTTCTGCTGTAAATCATCCCTGTTTTCTTACCTTAAATGTTATAAGGTAACCCCAAATTTATTGATTTTGTTAGAATACATTGTTCTCACCACGAGATTCATCTACCTTACTCACCCATTCACTTTGCATTGCTTATTATTGTTGTTTTGAAGTGCTTTTTCATTGTTTTGTTTAACGTAAGATTAAAGTTTTGTTTATAACATAGTTTATTGTTCCTGTCCTCCAATTATCCTGCTATTGGTGCTTCTGTTGTCTGCAACCAGCTTTAAGAAGATACATTTGATCATAATCAACAATCTTATACACTCGTAATAAGAAACTAGTGAATTTGGAAGTCTACCCATATGACTTCTATTTTGTTGTGTGAAGAGAACTACCGCCCATTGTAAAGGGGTAATTGTTTGCACAGTGGTTCGTCACATAATAGTATATATATATATATATATATATATATATATATATATATATTTATATATATATATATATATATATATTTATATATATATATATATTTATATATATATATATATATATTTATATATATATATATATATATTTATATATATATTTATATATATGTATATATATATATATATATATATATGTATATATATATATATGTATATAAATAATATTTGTATATATGCATATATGCATATATGTATGTATATATATATATATATATATATATATATATATACATATATATATACATATATGCATATATATATATATATATATATGCATATATTTTACATATATATATATATATATATATATTTATTTATATATATGCATATATGTATATATATATATGTGTATATATATGTATATATATATATATATATATATATATATATATATATATATATATATAATGTACATACCTATAAGGCATTCCATAATGTTCCCCAATCCTCTGTAAATGGATTTGTAATGGAGCATCATTTGTTATTCTTTCAAGGCCTAATTATGCTGGTGAAATTCGAGATTGAAACCATTTCCATAAATTACTTGTAATTTGCTGTAAATTGTAGATGAATTAGGAATTTCCTTACCATGTGGATTGCAGTCAAGTTTTCATTGAAGTTATCTGAAGAGCATCAAAATGAACAAGTTAAACAGACATCCATGAATTACTACTCCGGACAAGATAGATAGAGGAATTACGAAGGGGGAAGGTCATTGTGGTTTGAAACGAGTTAATGAATACAAATAGTATCGTGAATATGTATGAACGTAATGTGGTTTCATGTGTATAAGGTTTGGACAGTGATATGAATATCAAACCACGTACAATAACTGCCAAATGAATTGAAAGAATTTGGTCAATGAGAGAGAGAGAGAGAGAGAGAGAGAGAGAGAGAGAGAGAGAGAGAGAGAGAGAGAGAGAGATTACCATGTACGCTGAAGTGAATGTGGTGTAATTTTAATAGTAATTTGGTAATGCGGTAATTGGCGATTTGCTTAATTAAGTCTTTCCCGCTTGAGAATTTAACTCCTCTCCCTCCCCCTCCCCAGGATTCTTCAAAAATACTCGGCACTGTTTTGTGTCTAATAAAAATATTAATTTTTGAATCGGGGTTCCATGATTTTTTTAAATGTTCAAACAGTATTCTGCAAAGCTACGTCTGTAGTGTTTATAATTATGTTGATAAATTATTATTTCTTTCCTTTTATTTGTCTGTAGCACTCTCGTTTATTTTATAAGATATTTAGAGAGATAGGACCAAACAATTTTGTGGGCATCAGAAACAATATGACCTTCCACTAAAACATTTGTTCAACTCTTCGATTCATTACTTTGGTGCGGACTGTTCAAGTAGTAAAAACCTGTGTTTGTAGTGCTAGCTTTATCTAAAAAATAGGATATTCGTAATAACCGAATTTAGTTTAGTCAGAATTACGTAAAACAAAGAACCTTTGGCCTTAAATGAATGAGGAATTCGTGTTTGTTTTCGAATATTTTGACTGGGTAAGTGTTCTGATCTGATAAAGGTAATATAAGTTAGGTATAACCGCTCAACATGTTTTGTATTTCAATGTAATTCTGCAGTGAAGAAGTAAACTAATTATTTGGCGTTGACCTCGAGAGAATTCCCATATCCAGTTAGACAGTTTTCATCTCTGAAAGTGATTTCGTGGGTTTAGGCGGCTTAATGCCATTATAGACCCTTAATTTTTGGCGTCCTTAATCATGATAAGGTGTCGAAGGGAATAAGAGGCCTGATGTGGACGGTTTTCTTCTCATCAGTTAGCCGAGTATGAGTTCTATAAAGGGAAGAGAACAATTATTATTTAGTTATCTTTGATTAAATGTGTAATGAAGATTATGCAACCTTGGCAGTGACATCTTTATAGATTTTCATTTTTTCGCTATTTTGATGTCATAATTATATGCTATATGAGAAATGCTATTGCAAAGATAAAGATTTTCCTTAAATTAGGAATGCTGTCAATTATAATATGCATAACTTTAAAATCTAGACCTTCATAGATGGTCATCTACTATGTGGTGTTAATGTCAGCCAAATGTAATATTTATTTCTTGATTCAATGAGAAAAAAATATTTAATATCTATGGCATTAACTAGCCGTATGCATGCTCCCGTTTTTACACACCACATTTTTTCCCTAAATAATGCTTGAAAGAAACTGTTGTAAAAGTTTGTATCACTGAGTATGTGTTGAAGGCCTTTGTTAATCCGTTAAGATATATTGATTGGACAAACATGGTTATTTGTTCCAACACAGAGTACATACCTAGAATTACTTTCTTAGGAGTTACTGGTAACTCTTTCCCAACCGACCAGAATTTTGTGTAGTTTACCCTATTCCCATTTTCTATGGGGTGACCTCAGGCGGAGTGATACGCGCCCTGGGACGACCCGGGGTCGGAGAGCGTGCTAGCTCAGGTCGTGCTCCTCAGTAAGTTTCTGGTCGCGACGTGATTCACACCTCGCCATGCTCTCTCTTACCCAGTGCGACCCTTTGTGTCCACCACGTGGTCCCCGGGTCCATATCCTTACCTTTTCCTCTGTGTCCCTGTGTCTCTTGGTGTGTTAGTGTTTCGTTATGGAGCATCCCCGCCGTTGCCCTGGGCCTATGGCCGGAAAGTCTTGTGGAGCTTTCCTTTCGAAGCCCGAGGTTGACCCCCACTCGCTTTCTTCGTCATGTAGGGGCAAGGTATGCTCCCCTACCACCACGTGCTCGGAGTGCGAGTCCTGGGGCGAGATCCAGTGGGTCCTTTATGGAACAAAGAAGAAGAAGGTGGCCAAGAAGTCGCCCAAGAAAGCTAACGTGTCTTCTTTGGTGTCTCCTACCCAGAGTAGGGGACGAGGTAAGTCCGTTGCGGGGAAGCGGCCCATTGCCCTTCCCCAGGAGTCTGAATTGTCTGTGGGGGAAGTTTCTGGTGTGATACAGGCATGGCATGTGAGGGGCCTGAGGGAGGTGCGGGAGTGTGTGTGGGAGACGAAGTCCTAGTGCCCGCAGGGCCCGTCTCTACTGAAGACCCTATGTGGGGGAAGTCGTGTACTACCTCTTCCCCAGCGTCTTGGGTATGTGTTTCAGGTGCTTCGGCCACGGGGGGGAGACGCCGAGAAAGGTAGTTCGTCTAATTTGGACCCCGCCGTTTGGGATCCCCCTAGGACGCCCTTCAGGTCACCCCTCAGGCTAGAGGAGGAGTTTGATCATTGGTTTGCCCATAAGAAGGTGCCTCGGTCTTCCCTGGCCCCCTCGTCAACGTTCTTGCCCGTCTTTCTTCAGCCCGCGGCACCGGAAATTCGACATGGAGTTCCCCCTGCTTAGTTGGACGTCTCAGGCAATTCGGCTGATTCCCTCTCCTCCTTGTCGTCATCCTCGTCCTCGGATTCATCGTCATCGGAGGACGAAACCAAGTCCACGAAGAGGAAGCGGGAGAGGTCCTGGAAAAAGAAGAAGTCCCGCTCCCGTTCCAGACAAAATAAGAGAGAGTCCAGACTATCCAAGAAGAAGGCTAAAAGGAGTAAGTCGAAAGATTGGGTGAACATCACGGTGCCTCAGAGTGAGCTGTTTAAGGTCACCGCACCCGTAGCCGCTTCCGGTTGGCTCCCTAGAGCCTCATCTTCACCGTCTCGCCCCTCCTTCTCCGCCTACGGACCAGAACCCCGTCAAGGGAGGTCTATCCAAGCCCCCCGTGACGCACCTAAGTCTACGAAGGCCTCCGCTACATCTACTCTGCGGGGGGAGGCGCTCCACCAGATGGAAGGCGTGGCTCCAGCCACGGGCACGTTGGCTGACTTCATTAAGCACCAAGGGCACCCCACGGCCCGGGATAACCCCACGGACACGAGAAACCCCGCAGGGCAAGGTAATCCCATGACGGATACCTTCGCCCCTGCGGGTCCGCCCGTGACACGGGCAGGCCCATCCAACGTTACCCCCCCCCCCCCCCCCACCGTCACCGAAGATACTCAAGCGGAGGGACTGGTGGCGGAGGACCTGGTAGAAGGAGGAGAGTGCTCATCGGATGACATCTCTCTCTCTCTCTCTCTCTCTCTCTCTCTCTCTCTCTCTCTCTCTCTCTCTCTCTCTCTCTCTCTCTCTCACCAGCTGCCTAATGAATAATGTACCACGAACGAGCCTGGTGGAAAGTATTATTGACGTACGATTGACACTGTAATCGAAAAATGTCATATTGAAATGTCGTTGGCTTCAAATGTCAAGATAAATTCAAGCCTCGAGTGGTGATGCCCCCTTTTTTCGCTGTAGCTTAATCGGATTATTTAATCACCGATTGCTAATTTTAGCTTAAACCACATCCAGGTATGGTACGAATTGGTAATTAGGTTAAATACTTGTGTTGTTAACACGGCCTTGAAGTAGAAAGTATGTATATAGCCTCCTATCGCTAATTTCATTCAAATATCGCAACTGGGGATAATGAGGGTGATAATGAAGATCTTTGAACACCATCGATTATGATTTCATTTGCATTTTGTAAATATGCCGTGACTATAATCAATTTTTTGAGCGAGACATATTTGCACAGACTCGCACCGGTGCCCTTTTAGCTCGGAAAAGTTTCCTGATCGCTGATTGGTTGGACAAGATAATTCTGACCAATCAACGATCAGGAAACTTTTCCGAGCTAAAAGGGCACCGCTGTGAGTCGGTGCAAATTTGCCTCGCTAATAGAATTGATTTTAGTCATTCATCTTTTTCGTTTGATATAGAATGTAGATATTCATGGGCTTATGGCACCTTGTTTTTCCAACCACTGTTGTAGCTTAGCAAGTAATAATACTAAATAATAGTGATATATTGCTCTGGTTTTCGCGTCTGAAAGGCTATATTCCTAGTTAAATCTTAAATCTCTTTCCCTATCCTCGTGATTATTATTATAATTAATATCTACAAAAATATTCTCTAAAATATGACATCATTAACTTCGCCAACTTCATTAGGAAGGTTGTATTTTGATAGGCTTGTATTTATTTATTTATTTGTGTTTTTTTTCTTGTGATTCGCATAACTCAAAAACTATTTGACCGAACCTCATAGAATTTTTGTGGGATGATGACTGGCCGTGATCAAAGGTCAAAAGCCTCTGTTTACTAGATCCTGATGAATTTTTATCCGATTTGCATGAAACCTGCTAAAAGGTGCATCATTCAATTGCCTAGTAATCATTTGTTTCCGAGGTAACAAATGTGGCGTTGGCGAAGGTATGCTCTCGACCAAGTGCCCGTTATACGCCTTAGTTCACTGTTAGATGATTATTTAAAAGAAAAGGAAATATGTCTAGTGCTTCAATCTTTCCGTGTGTTTTTATACATATTTCAATTGCCTATCTTGTAATAATTTGTTTCCAAGGTAACAAAAGTGGCGTTGACGAAGGTATGCCCTCCACCGAGTCCCCATTTTACTTTCCGTTTAAGTCGGCCTTAGTTCACTGTTAGATGATTATTTAAAAGAAATGGAAATATATATATATATATATATATATATATATATATATATATATATATATATATATATATATATATATATATATATATCTAGTGCTTCAATCTCTCTCTCTCTCTTGTGTTTTTACCCTTGTTTTTCAATTTGACCCTCGGCAGATCGAAAGGCAACCTTTGCCTAAATATCATTGCGCGTATCAGACCCAGAGGATTCCGTGGTCCGAAAATTCCACCCACGAAAATTCCACCCACGAAAATTCCACCCACCAAATTCCACCCACGAAAATTTCACCCATGTAAAATTCCACCCACGAAAGTTCCACCCATATTTTCTATATTTTTTTATTTTCTTTCATTTATTTAATCATTAGACTAAATGAAACTTTGTTTATTTCATATCAATAACTGAAGGTTTAAATGTTAACAACTTTTTTACTATATATATATATATATATATACACACACACACACACACACATATATATATACACATATATATATATATATATTATATATATATATATATATATATATATATATACATATATATATGTATATATTGTGGGTGATTATTTTAAACAACTATCTTCGTTAAACAATCACCATCCTACAGACTAGTATTGAAACAGTTGTTTGTTTATTTTAAAGAACTATCTTCGTTAAACAATCACTATCCTACAGGCTATTCTTGAAACAGTTGTTTGTTTATATTAAAAAAGTGTATAATAAGAAGTGTATTTCCTTTTTGGCATATTTACAGAAGCCTTTTCCTGTTGGTATATTTACTCAAGCATTTTTTACTTTGGTATATTTAGAATGCTTATTTCATTTAGGTCATTCCTGATGGCGTAAAATTTGTGAAATAGGTAAGAAGGTTCAGTATAATACTGACACTTTGTTTGCATTGAAAGTAAAATGCTTCAATGCTTTAGCTTTTTTACCCATCCACGATGTTGTTGATGGATTTGAACTTCTCTCTGATGATGAAGATCTACCAACAGATTTTATTACTTATTTTGAGCAGACCTATATTGGTGTCCAACGTGGAGGAGGTGAACGTAGACGGAGAGTTGAACCTCTTTTCCCTATCGAAATGTGGAATGTACATGAGCATACTCTAAATAACGTACCGAGGACAAACAATCATGTGGAAGGTTTTAATAGTGCTCTAAGAATGTCGTTAACAAGTATCCATCCAAATTTATGGACACTTTGCTCATCACTCCAAAAAGAGGAAGCTCTAACCCAAACTAAAATTATTCATTGAAGACGAGGAAACGAGGCTCGGAAAAGAAAGAAATATAAGTCTACAAATGAGAGACTTATAAATCTTGTAGAAATTATGAGCCATCATGCATATTAGAATTTCTAAAAGGTATAGCACATAACTTGCATGGTTAAATAAATTTGTTTGCATTTTAATTTTGCATAGGTTGTAATACGAAATGGATACAACCAATAAATATTATTTTATGTATTAAAAATTGTCTGTTTCCTTTACCATATATATAACAGTAATTTCAACCTCACTTTCAATGGATACAATCAATAACGATTATCTTATGTTTTAAAAATTGTTTGTGTTTCCTTTCCCATATGAATGATAGTAATTTCAACCTCACTTTCAATGGATACAATCAATAACGATTATCTTATGTTTTAAAAATTGTTTGTGTTTCCTTTCCCATATGAATGATAGTAATTTCAACCTCACTTTCAATGGATACAATCAATAAATATTATTTAATGTTTTAAAAATTGTCTGTGTTTCCTTTCTCACACGTATTATAGTCATTTCAACCTCACTTTTATGATTAAACATACATGAAAGACAAGAAGTAGAAATTCTTTGGGGGTGGAATTTCCGTGGGTGGAACTTGACGTGGGTGAAATTTTCGTGGGTGGAATTTGGTGGGAGGAATGTTCGTGGGTGGAATTTTCGTGGGTGGAATTTACATAGCACCGAGGATTCGCCCTCATAGGAATCCTATGTTTGGCCTTATCTCTCTCTCTGCCAACCATATTTCTCTCGCCAGATTGGAATCTCAGGAAAATTTCTCCCCCCTTCCCCTTCTCATCCAGCTGAAAAGCATATCGCGTTTACTAAGTAAAAGCTTTCAATGTCATGGAAGCATAAATTTTGGAGTTGATCTATTACATATATATTTCTTCATTTTTATCTAGAGGACAAAGGGAGAGGTATAGAGAGAATGAATACTTGATAAACACTGGATGAGAGAGAGAGAGAGAGAGAGAGAGAGAGAGAGAGAGAGAGAGAGAGAGAGAGAGAGAGAGAATTTGAAATATTTATGGCTATTTCATGATTATTCGTGTGCTCATCCACCCGGATTTTATTATTTTATATGTTTTCATTTATATTGTGAGTTTATGTGCTGATATAAAATCCTCCGAACGTTTCTCAAAAAAATGACAATGATGAAATTACATGTTATTTATAACGATTAGCGAGAAAAGCTTTTAATTCCAAGCTGATTAACTTTCCACTAAAATTGTCTTGTCTTTCGCCCACCGCTTCTCTGGGCGTTCCTTTTACCGGGCCAATCCTTCCGCGGCCCTTTATTGCATCCACGCCACTGAGGGAAGACTGCATACTGCATACGTCATGTCATTGCGAAGAAGTTGATACCTCCGGAGTAATGTTATTAGGCTTAGAGATACCACGTGATAATATATAAAGTCAAAGATGGCGCTTATACGGAGATGGCCCGGGTTACCTCGCCATCTGGAGTAGGCACAGAGACCCTCCACCCCGTCCCGGGGGTTGGGGGGGGGGGGTGAATTGTAGAAGAGGGGGGGGGGGGGTAGAAATGCTCGTAAAGGAGGTTTATTTCATGTTGCAGGCCGTCATCATTTCGCCAGATGTTGGGACAGAAACGGTTAGGTCTTACAAGGCGGTGTGCTTGGAATTAGTCCTTGCTACATGGAGGCTGAGTGATTCTTCTAGAATTTTTGGGTGGAGGATATTGCACTGGATTTGTCAGTGAAGTCAGAGAGAGAGAGAGAGAGAGAGAGAGAGAGAGAGAGAGAGAGAGAGAGAGAGAGAGAATAGTACAGTTCACTACTGTACAGTACATTAAACTCCTTGCTATTCACTTCTTTGTCATTCGTATACTTAAAACGCGTAGCGTTTACAGCACAAAGTCTATGAACACAAGATATGTTCAGTAATATTTCATTACTCAAATGATAACAATGACCCAAATATCTCGGATTCACAATAAAGGTAAAGGTGCCTGGTTTTTATTCCAGTGTCCTAAGCATAGATGCTCACCAAAACGTCAACCGTTTACTGGCTTTCCCAGTAAACAGCTTAAGCTCACAGCCCCGGGGATCGATCCGCTGCCATGCGAATGCTAGGCGAATGCGTAACCACGGTATTAACCAGTTACGAAAGAGCTGCATCATATTAAAATTAATCTTTTATTCAAAGCATTTCTCTAGATATTCTTATTTCTCTTTTTTCGGTTTCCAAAATATAGTTTTCAATGAACACTGAAGAATTGCTTTGTTCCTTCGTATATATTTTATTTCTCTTATGGTTAAAAAAAATATAGTTTTCAATGAACACTGAAGTATCACTTTATTCCTTCGTATATATTTTATTTCTATCATAGGATAGAAAAATATAGTTTTCTACTAAGACTATTTGAAGGATTTGCTTTATTCCATTCCATGTATTTTATTTCTCTCAGGGTTGAAAAATATAGTTTTCTATTATTATTATTATTATTATTATTATTACTATCCAAGCTACAACCCTAGTTGGAAAAGCAAGATGCTATAAGCCCAGGGGCTCCAACAGGGAAAAATAGCCCAGTGAGGAAAGAAAATACGGAAATAAATAAATGAAGAGAACAAATTAACAATAAATCGTTCTAAAAAAAGTAACAACGTCAAAACAGACATGTCACATATAAACTATAAACAACATCAAAAACATATATGTCATAAATAAACTATAAAAAGACTCATGTCCGCCTGGTCAACAAAAAAAAGCATTTGCTCCAACTTTGAACTTTTGAAGTTCTACTGATTCAATTACCCGATTAGGAAGATCATTCCACAACTTGGTAACAGCTGGAATAAAACTTCTAGAGTACTGCGTAGTATTGAGCCTCATGATGGAGAAGGCCTGGCTATTAGAATTAACTGCCTGCATAGTATTACGAACAGGATAGAATTGTCCAGGGAGATCTGAATGTAAAGGATGGTCAGAGTTATGAAAAATCTTATGCAACATGCATAATGAACTAATTGAACGACGGTGCCAGAGATTAATATCTAGATCAGGAATAAGAAATTTAATAGACCGTAAGTTTCTGTCCAACAAATTAAGATGAGAATCAGCAGCTGAAGACCAGACAGGAGAACAATACTCAAAACAAGGTAGAATGATAGAATTAAAACACTTCTTTAGAATAGATTGATCACCGAATATCTTAAAAGACTCTCTTAATAAGCCAATTTTTTGTGCAATTGAAGAAGACACAGACCTTATATGTTTCTCAAAAGTAAATTTACCTATAATCACTATGGTCCCCATCAACAACAACTCTTTGAGATCTATTACTTAAAAAATCAATAATAATGCTAAGAAACGACCCACCCACTCCCAACTGTTTCAGTTTGAAAACAAGGTCCTCATGATTAACACGGTCAAAGGCAGCACTAAAATCAAGGCCAATCATACGAACTTCCTGACCACAATCAAGGGATTTCTTTACAGCATTGGAGATTGTAAGAAGGGCATCACATGCTCCAAGGCCTTTACGAAAACCAAATTGCAAACTAGGGAGTAGATGATTATCTTCAGCAAACCTATTAAGACGTTTTGCCAGAAGACGTTCAAAAACTTTAGATAATATGGGAGTTATGGAAATTGGGCGGTAATCAGTGGGACTTGAGCTACCACAAACACATTTACATAGAGGAGTAACATTACCAATTCTCCAACAAGTGCTAAAAGCTCCTCCTCTTGCTAACTTGCGCAAAATAACAGATAACTTTGGAGCTAAGAAATCTGCTGTCTTTATAAAAAACAAAGGAAAAATACCATTTGGGTCTACACCTCCATAAGCATCAAGGTCCACCAACAGAGCTTTAATCTCACGAGATCGAAAAGCTAAACTAGTTAGTTTAGCCTCAGGAAAACAGGAATGAGGAAGTTCAAGTTTTTCATTACTCTGTTTACTGTCAAAAACATCAGCCAAAAGGGTTGCCTTTTCCTTTGGACAGTGAGTGACTGAGCCATCTGGTTTAAGTAAAGGAGAAACTGTTGCATCTACACCAAAGAGAGCAGATTTAAGGGTAGACCACCATTTATGTTCCTGAGTTGTACCAGATTTAAGGGTAGACCACCATTTATGTTCCTGAGTTGTACCAGATTTAAGGGTAGACCACCATTTATGTTCCTGAGTTGTACCAGAAAGTGTTTCTTTTATGGTTAAATTGTACTCCTTTTCAGTTGAGGCATAAACTCTCTGAGCAAAAGCTTGAAGCTGGGTATAGTTGTTCCAGGTCAAATCTGATCTGTTACCCTTCCAAAGGTGATAGGCCTCCTGCTTCTCCAAATAAGCACGTCTACAATCATCATTGAACCACGGTTTGTCCTTCACTCGGTACTATAGCACACGAGAAGGGATACGCCTATTAATTATGTTGACTAGATTCTCATTCAAGGGGACAACAGGATCTACACTATTATATAATTGTGACCAATTCAAGCACAAAAGATCATGCAGAATCCCATTCCAGACCATTTGGAGAATAGCTTTATTCCTTCGTACATATTTTATTTCTCTTATGGTTAAAAAAAAATATAGTTTTCTATGAAGACTATTTGAAAGATTTGCTTTATTCCATTGCATGTATTTCAATTCTCTCTTAGGACTATTTGAAGAATTGCTTTATTCCTTCGTACATATTTTATTTCTCTTATGGTTAAAAAAAATATAGTTTTCTATGAAGACTATTTGAAGGATTTGCTTTATTCCATTGCATGTATTTTAATTCTCTCTTAGGGTAGAAAAATAAAGTTTTCTATGAAGACTATTTGAAGGATTGCTTTATTCCTTCGTACATATTTTATTTCTCTTATGGTTAAAAAAAAAATATAGTATTCTATGAAGACTCTTTGAAGGATTTGCTTTATTCCTTTGTGTTTTATTTCTCTCTTAGCGTTTTAGAATATAATTTTCCATGAAGACTCTTTGAAGGATTTGCTTTATTTTTTTATTTTTTTTTTCGTATTGCCTGGCATTGTTGGTATTATTAGCCTTTTACAGGGTTCTTTACAGGGTTCAGTTTTTTTTATACCAAATGAGGGTCTTTGTCGCCGTCGGGTTTTATCGAAACCCCCTGCAAAGGACAATTGCCTCCTATTATAATACATGCCCTCGGGTTAGCAACCGGGCCACGGACATTTAGTAGTTGATTGCTTAGTTACATTTGCATCTCTCTCTCTCTCTCTCTCTCTCTCTCTCTCTCGCTCTCCTCTCTCTCTCTCTCTCCTCTCTCTCTCTCTCTCTCTCTCTCTCTCCTCTCTCTCTCTCTCTCTCTCTCTCTCTCTATATATATATATATATATATATATATATATATATATATATATAATTATGGGTGTGTATGTGTGCGTATTTGTATATAATGTGTATGCATTTGTACATTCAAACCCAACACACGCGCACACATATGTATACAGTGGATATGTGTGTGTGTGTATATATATATATATATATATATATATATATATATATATATATATATATATATATGTATGTGTGTGTGTGTGTGTGTGTGTGTGTGTGTGTGTGTGGTATGCCGTATAACATTTTTAAAATCCGTCATTTTATTTTTTGTTTATGTATAAGAGTATGTAAGACTGTTACAATTTGTCACCGGGAAATATAGAAACATTGTATGATAATGTTATTACCTTTGATTTCTTGAAAACAGAGACAGTCGATGTTAAGAAAGATATATTTGCTATGAATGATGTGAAAGGAATTTTCCAACGTTCTATTTTTGTAATATGACAAAAGGATGTTAAAATGCTTTTAGCCATCTAAAATGATTGTAATTATTTTGTTGATATCTATTTTTTTGTTACTGCGGTTCTATTATTATTATTATTATTATTATTATTATTATTATTATTATTATTATTATTATTATTATTATCATTAATGTTATTTTTATTATTATTATTACTTGCTAAGCTACAACCTTAGTTGGAAAAGCAGGGTGCTATAAGCCCAGGGCTCCAACAGGGAAAATAGCCCAGTGAGGAAAGGAAAAAAGAAAAAAGAAAATATTTCAAGAAGAGTAACATTGAAATAAATAACTCCTATATAAACTTTATCAAAACAAGAGGAAGAGAAATTAGATAAAATAATGTGCCCGAGTGTACCCTCAAGCAAGAGAACTCTGACCCAAGACAGTGGAAGGCCATGGTACAGAGGCTATGACACTATCCAAGACTAGAGAACAATGGTTTGATTTTGGAGTGTCCTTCTCCTAGAAGAGCTGCTTACCATAGGTACAGCTACTCGGCTTATGTTTTACAATAATACATCGTGTATCCAGAAAATATTTTCTCCATTACAAGTGATTAAGCCTCTAATAAATTAGTCTCTTTGTGTTCATGGTGTAGCTGATGAAGTAAAGTTTTTGTTAACTTTGTAAAGTTTGACTTCTCTAATTAGCAAGAAGTAACGATGTCTGTTGGCTTACGAAAGCATGCAGAAACTATAAGTACATCATTGGGCCTGGCTGTGTTCCCCTCTTTAATATTTAAGTTATGCTTGTGTTCTACTGCTTAGTAGGAAATGTCGGTCCTTTTCAGAATTCAAGTCTATCGGTTTTGTTTGGTTTACTGTTTGTCAGCATTATGTATTTCCGTCTATTTAAAGGTTTAAAGGGCGCTCATTAATGGCAGAGGCAAGGGACAGAGACATTGCCCTAGCAAGCAGGACATTGCCCTAGAGACTGACCATATATCCTATGATCAGCGCCCAAGCCCCCACCCCCCTCCACCTAAGCTAGGACCAGGGAGGGCCAGGCAATGGCTGCTTATGACTCAGCAGATAGACCTATAGGCTCCCCCAAACCCCCCATCCTTAACTCACGGGAATGGTATGGTTGCAAACACTAAAGGAACTAACGAGTCTGAGCGGGACTCGAGTCAATGAGACCACAACATTTACAAAGTTAGACCATGATTAACAGATGTTCAATACTACACAGTATTCTAGAAGTTTTATTCCAGCTGTGACCAAGTTGTGGAATGATCTTAATCGGGTAGTTGAATCAGTAGAACTTCAAAAGTTCCAAGTTGCAGAAAATGTTTTTATGTTGAACAGGCTGACATAAGCATTTTTATAATTATATAAGAATTATATGTTTTAATGTTGACGTTTTTTAGAATATTTGATTTTTCATTATTTCTTATATTGTTTGTTTATTTCCTTATTTCCTTTCCTCACTGGGCTATTTTTCCCTGTTGGAGCCCTTGGGCTTATAGCATATATCTTTTCCAACTAGGGTTGTAGCTTGGCTAGTAATAATAATAATGATAATAATGATAATATGCCTGAAAGGCTGATTGCCCATATGCCACTATACTGCTAAATGGATTTCCATCAATCTTTGTACAATGATAAACCTTCATCCATATATCTGTCTACCCAGCTGTCCCTCTCTTACATTAACTTTGCCATTGCAACTCCTTTTATACGGGGATTTCAATCAGACTTTGTACATAGGTAGAAATGTGGGGATTTCAGTCAGACTTTGTACATAGGTAGAAATGTGGGGATTTCCATCAGACTTGGTACATGGGTAGAAATGTGGGGATTTCAATCAGACTTGGTACATGGGTAGAAATGTGGGGATTTCCATCAGACTTGGTACATGGGTAGAAATGTGGGGATTTCAATCAGACTTGGTACATGGGCAGAAATGTGGGGATTTCAATCAGACTTGGTACATGGGCAGAAATGTGGGGATTTCCATCAGACTTGGTACATGGGTAGAAATGTGGGGATTTCCATCAGACTTTGAACATAAGAAGAAATGTGCCTTTGTATGAAGCGAGGTTGTCTGTGAGTCTATGTATGTGTTGCTCTTACCTTGTCATCGGAATTCCTCCTACAACGTGGAAGTAAATTTGGGCAAACTTTTAATCAAGGTAGACAATCAAAAACTGTGGTATGTCACTCAGTTACCTTTTCATGTAAATACCTGTACTTTGCCAAAGCGTGAAATTATGAATATAAATTCCTTATTTTTTTCAGGAATTCATAGATAGATTTTTTTATCATTTTTTGTAAGGTTAGATTTAACGATGGTCCCAAGTTTTTTTTTTTTTTTTTCAATAATTGTAAGTGATAGAAATGTCACATTTGTATTACATAAATTTCATTACTACTACTACTACTACTACTACTACTACTACTACTACTACTACTTGTTAAGCTACAACAGTAGTTTGTAAATCAGGAAGCTATAAGCCCAAGGGCTCCAACAGGGAAAATAACCCAGTGAGGAAAGGAAATGAGGAAATAAATAAACTACAAAAGTAATTAACAATTAAAATGAAATACTTTAAGAACAATAACAACCTTAAAATAAATCTTTCATATATAAATTTAAAAAAAAAAAACTGGAAGAGAAGTAGGATAGAATAGTGTGGTTGAGTGTATGTTCATGTAAGAGAACAGTGGATACCATGGTATGGAGGCTAAACACACTACCCAAGACTAGAGAACAATGGTTTGATATAGAGCGTATTGGGACCACTATTGTTATAAACATATTCTCGGAAGGCTTATTATATTCAAGATTTATAAACTTTGAAATTAAGATGGATTTAAAGATGTTTTACCGTTTACTCATTTTTAGTAGGAATAGAAGAACGCATACGGAAGTGTATTTTTCTTAGGCGCTTTATAGTCCGCTCAATGAAAATATAATTGTAATTCAATTATTGCATAGCACATATCTGGCACATTTTCTTCACTCTCTCTCTCTCTCTCTCTCTCTCTCTCTCTCTCTCTCTCTCTCTCTCTCTCTCTCTCTCTCTCGTGGTATTATTTACCGGGAAATCTTGAATAGGTTTGGTATAAACGCATTTTCTTGGTTATTGAGTTGTTCAGGAAATAATGGTATTTGTCCATATTTGTCTATGATAACAATTAGATCTTTGATATTCTTAAAAGAGCATAGATTTGAAACTTGTTATTATAAGCTTCTAAAAACCGCCCTTGTTTCGAAACGAGTGCCGAAGATATTTAAAAGCAATGTTTACGATGTGTTAATTTCATTCTGATTATACTCAATGACCATAGTTGTTTTGGCTAATATTTCATGGCCGGATGCCTTTCCTGCCAACAACCCTCCCCATTTACCCGGGTACCACAGGAGTTAGAAAACTATCAGATGAGATCCAAGAAAGTAGACTGAGGTGGTATGGTCATGTCATGAGAAGAGATGAACAGTATATTAGGAAAGTGATGGAAATGGAGGTACAGGGAACGAGAAGGAGAGGGAGACCAAAACGAAGGTGGATGGACTGTATCAAGGATGACCTTCGATCAAAGGGATTAACCGGGGATGAAGTGTGGGATAGAGGTAGATGGAGAACGCTGACCAGAAACATTGACCCCACATAGAAGTGGGAAAAGATGTAGACAAAGAAGAAGAAGAAGAAGAATGTTTACGATGTGTTTTTTGATGAATTTTGTATTTAATGTTTGTTATGAATCTTTGCTCAAGTGTGATGTCACAATAAGCCTGGGAAAAAAACAAAGAACTTATGTTACTTGTTTGCGGATATGTTAATTTTTGGCCTTTCATCTTTTACCTCTTTTTAATTTCTTTGTTTCCGTCGAAAGTTGGAGAGGAGTTGCATAACATGTCCCAAGTAAGAGAGTTTTGAAAACGTTACCTTTCCTGGAAGCGCTTTCATTCATCTATATTTAGATGAGTGGTTCTTTTATAAGCCTTTGTTTACACGTGTTTTATATATATATATATATATATATATATATATATATATATATATATATATATATTATTATTATTATTATTATTGTTATTATTACTTGCTAAGCTACAACCCTAGGTGGAAAGCAGAGTGCTATAAGCCCAAGGGCTCCAGCAGAAAAAATAACCCAGTTAGGAAAGGAAATAAGGAAACTATATGATAAGCAACTAACAACTAAAATAAAATAATTTTAAGAACAGCAACAACACCAAAATCAATATCTCATATATTTATGCTCCTAAACTGTTATGTAAATAACTATCGAATATAATAAAAACGAATACACTGAAAATGTTGTGAAACTTAATATCGAATATAATTATGACTTTCCAGAAAAAAAGCCATAAAGCAATTAGGTACAAACTATCAGTTAGATGAAGCGGTAGTTCAAATATACGGAAATTTGACAAAAAACTATATGTAATTATGAGTGTTTCCAGAACGGTGATTAGACCCATCGTACTTTTAGACGAGATGGTTTTAGACCAATCGTGTTCTTGGACCAATCGTACCTTTAGACCAATTCACATTGGACCAATTGGTATTAGACTAATCGATGAGTTGATTCCCCCTGGGACCTCTGATCCTTAAAATTCTGCTATTAGGAGGAATATAAATTATGGCTTATATGAATGAATATATATATATATATATATATATATATATATATATATATATATATATATATATGTGTGTGTGTGTGTGTGTATATATATATATATATATATATATATATATATATATATATATGTATATGTATATATATGTGTGTGTATACGTGTAAGTATATATATGTTTAGATATATATATATATATATATATATATATATATATATATATGTATATATATATATATATATATATATATATATATATATATATTATATATATATATATATATATATATATATATATATATATATATATATGTGAAACAATTTCACTAGTTTTAGTCTCATATTTAAGCAAATTATCATGATGAGTATTCTTTGTCTCTCTCTCTCTCTCTCTCTCTCTCTCTCTCTCTCTCTCTCTCTCTCTCTCTCTCTCTCTTTCTTGGATTGAAATCTCACTTCCCTGCATCTTGTGGTGGGAATACCAGAAGGATGTCCCCAACCTTCTATAGGTCTTCTAGAATTGCACTCTTTCGACGTGACGTTTGCTGATTGGTTCTCGTGAGCAGATAACTCCGCCCATAGCCTTTTAGAAATCCAATCAGCGTTGATAACTCCGCCCCTTTTCTTGAAGGGAACCAATCAGAGTAGGGAGGAGGTGGAGTCATCCTTATAAGCCTAGACTAGTTCAATACCTTCTAAAATTAAATGAAAATTTCTATAAAAAAAGAGATATAAGATCAGAAGTTACGGACATAAATCCGGCTAATAATGGTGACTCCGCCTCCTCTTTGCGCTGATTGGTTCTCTATAAGAAAAGGGGCGGAGTTATCTACGCTGATTGGTTCTCTATGAGGTTTTGGGCGGAGTTATCTGCTCACAAGAACCAATCAACATCTCCACATTCCGTCTTGAGAATTACTATCGAAAAGAACACAAATAGGAAGAATCAATTTTGATGGATTTTGAAGCCTCTATTTAGATATCTATCTCGCTATCTATGTCTATTTATCCATGTATATATATATATATATATATATATATATATATATATATATATATATATATATACATATATGTATGTATATGTGTAGAAATCACGAAAGCTGACACGTGATGAATATAAAATGTATTATAGCCACGAAAGGAAAAAGGAAAAAGACTTGATTGGAGTTAGTACTTTCATCCACTCAGGACATTATCAGACTCAGCAATGAGAATACATATACAAAGACATCGTATTTATACTGGAGAAGGGGATCCAACAGCTGTCAGTGTCTTAATAATTCCGGAGAAGTCAGATTTTAGATAAAAGGATAATACTGGATTAACGGAAAACAGACCTGGGCTTAGATTCAAATTTCTACCTTGAGTACAGGAGATTAAAAATGATTCAACAATATTCCTTTGGAAATAGTCATTTACATGGATTACTTTTTCCGTCTTTGACCAACCAATTCTGTGACTTGGCCCTAACCAGTGGGAAGCCAAGGCATTATTAAGAGAACCCCTGGAGACGGACACCTGATGTTGTTTTAATCTGACTGGTATAAGAGGAGGAGGAGGAGGTCAATGGGCTTCAGCATCTCCTTATCATAGGTGACACGTCACGTAATATCTCGTAGAGTGTCCCTGTTAACGGGGTTCACTAATATTGTCTGTCATACTGCATAGGCACCTACGAGTATTACAGATATTAATTCTACCTTATTTGAACACTATAATCTAAGTTCCTCTATTCTTATCCTAAATTGAACTAACAACAGGATAACCAGCCAACCATCCCCATCTAAGACTCTACCCTCTCCCGTTAAGCGAAAAAAAGAAGAGCTCCAAAGTATTGCATGGAAATAGGGGGGGTGGGGGGGGGGTTGGATTAGCTCTACCTATTGAAAATTTAAAGAAAGAGGGAGTGAGGGAGGGACACTGAGGGGAGGATAAGATGACCCAGGAGATATGAATTATTAAAGCTTATTTACTTCTCTTGAAACAGAATTATAAAAACTACTCAGAAGAAAACAGAAGGAATTAACATTTACATATATATATATATATATATATATATATATATATATATATATATATATATATATATATATATATATATATATATAGATAGATAGATAGATAGATAGATATCTATCTATATATATATAAAATATTTGTATATATATATATATTTATTTATATATATATATATATATAAAATATTTGTATTTATATATATATTTATTTTATATATATATATATATTATATATATATATATATATAGATAGATAGATAGATAGATATATAGATATCTATATATATATACATATGTATATAAAATATTTGTATATATATATAATATATATATATATATATATATATATATATATATATATATATGTATATATATATGGATATATATATATATATATATATATATATATATATATATATATATATATATAATGTATATATATTCATAAGTATATATGTATATATATACGTATATATATATATATATGTATATATATATATATATATATATATATATATATATATATATATATATATATATATATATATATATGTATATATATATATTTGTGTGTGTTTAAGTACGTATGTGCCATTCTGTATATATTCTGTACTTTTAGTTATCTATATTATTAGAAACACAGCCGTATACACACTGACACACATACACGCACGCACAGACACACACACACACACACACATATATATATATATATATATATATATATATATATATATATATATATATATATATATGAATACTGTAGAAATAGATTAGTATAAAATAAAACATTCGATAATAATGAAATATGTTTAATATCAGTAAAACGTCGTAAGTAAATCATCATTTGCTGAACAGATGAATTCTTTCTGATAGTCTGCAAACAAACAAAAAACCCTGTCAAAACAGTTTTTTAGCTCTCCAGAGAGAACCCCAGCGATCGGCCCTCTTGGTGGAAATGGGTCTTTGGACTCTTCCGGGAGGCACCAAAGGTGGGCGTCTTAGATGAACCGAAAACCCTTGATTCCTCCGGAGTCGCCGGAGGTGCTTTCATTGTTCATTTTGATTCAGTTTGATATTAGAAAAAGACAGATCTTTCCTCTTCCTTCCAGGATTCTTTGAAGACTTTAAGCTCAAACGAAACTCTCATTTAAGGCTTCAGATACTTTTAGTTCTCTCCAAAGTCACACATTGTCTCCAAAGTCTTCAAAAGAATATCACGTTTTCAAGATCACTCAAGTCTTTACGAATTGGGATTCTTCTTCTTCCGGATTAAAGAAGACTTCGCTGCAGTTTTATGAAAATATCTTGGAGACAGTGTGTGAAGAACTAAGAGTCTCCGGAGGCTCAAAAGTCAGTCTCAGTGGATCGATGTCTTTAAGGGATTGGAGACTTTAGTCATCTGTATTTTTCTCGTAATAAGCTAAGCCAAATTGAATGATGGAAGCACCTCCGGCGATTCCGGAGGAATCATGGGTATCCTCTGGTACCTACCAGAGGGACCCTTCCCCTCCATTCCTCCCACCTTCCCCCTTCTATCCTCCCTCCTTCTCACTCCCTTCCTTCTCCTTTCTTCCCCCGTTCTCACTCCCTCCCCCTCCTTTCCTCCACCCTTCTCACTTCCTTCCCCCTCCTTTCCTCCATCCTTCCCACTCCCTTCCCTCTCCTTTCCTACCTCCTTCTCAGTCCCTTCCTCCTCCCTTCTCACTCCCTTCCCCCTTCTTTCCTCCCTCCTTCTTTCTCCCTTCCTCCTCCTTTCCTCCCCCCTTCCCACTCCCTTACCCTCCTCCTTTCCTCCCCCTTCTCACTCCCTTCCCCCTCTTTTCATCCTTCCCTCTCACTCCCTTCCTCCTCCTTTCTCACTACCTTCCCCCTCCTTTCCTCCCTCCTTCTCAGTCCCCCCCCCCCCTTTCTTTTCCTTCCACCTTCTCACGCTCTTCCCACTCCTTTCCTCTCTCCTTCCCGTTCCCTTCCCCCTTCTTTCCTTCCCCCTTCTCACTCCCTTCCCCCTCCTTCCCTCCCTCTTTCCCACTCCCTACCCCCTCTTTTCCTCCCTCCTTCTCAGTCCCTTCCTCCTCCCTTCTCACTCCCTTCCCCCTTCTTTCCTCCCTCCTTCTTACTCCCTTCCTCCTCCTTTCGTCCCCCCTTCCCACTCCCTTACCGTCCTCCTTTCCTCCCCCTTCTCACTCCCTTCCCCCTCTTTTCATCCTTCCCTCTCACTCCCTTCCTCCTCCTTTCTCACTACCTTCCCCCTCCTTTCCTTCCTCCTTCTCAGTCCCCCCCCCCCTTCTTTTCCTTCCCCCTTCTCACGCTCTTCCCACTCCTTTCCTCTCTCCTTCCCGTTCCCTTCCCCCTTCTTTCCTTCCCCCTTCTCACTCCCTTCCCCCTCCTTCCCTCCCTCTTTCCCACTCCCTACCCCCTCTTTTCCTCCCTCCTTCTCAGTCCCTTCCTCCTCCCTTTTCACTCCCTTCCCCCTGGTTTCCTCCCTCATTCTTACTCCCTTCCTCCTCCTTTCCTCCCGCCTTCCCAATCCCTTCACCCTCCTTTCCTCGCCCTTCTCACTACCTTCCCCCACCTTTCCTTACCCCTTCTCACTCCTTTCCCCCTCCTTTCCTACCCCCCACCTCACTCCTTTCTCCCTCCTATCCTTCACCTTTTCACTCCCTTTTCCTTCCTATGCTCCCCCTTCTTGCTCCCTTCCCCTCTTTTTTCCCTCCTCAATCTCTCTCCCCTCCTTTCCCCCCCTCCCTTCTCACTCCCTTCCCTCTCATTTCCTCCCTCCTTTCCACTTCCTTCCCCTTCTTTCCCCCTTCCCACTCCCTTCCCCCGCCTTTCCCCCCTTCTCACTCCCTTCCCCCGCCTTTCCCCCCTTCTCACTCCCTTCCCCTCCTTTCCTTCCTCCTTTCCACTCCTTCTCCCTCCTTTTCTCTTCATTCTCACTCCCTTTCCCCCCTCTCCCTCTTAATGAGAGAATGCCTTGATGAAGTCATTGAGCTTCAGCACGGCATTTCATTCCCGTGCTGAAACTTGGTGACGGGCAAGAGGGCTCTCGAACTTGGGGAAATGCTCCCCCAGTTCGAATCTAAATTTCTCTCTCACCTTTTTCTTTTTCTCAATATTACTTCGACCTTATCCTAATTTCATAAACTTTCTTTAGTCCTGCTTTCCAAACTCTATGAGAAAAATTTCCCTCATTATATGTGTGTATATATTATGTACATATATATTTATTATTTTTTTTTTCCTATGGCTTGAATGTTTTTACATCCATTGAAGCCCCAGCGGGGATGTTCATACATCTTTTATTGCTGCCTGCTTTGATGAGTGGGAGGAGGTATCACGGTTGGGAGGTGTTTGCATTCAAAGCTATATGTGAGAGTATTGGATGATTTCAGCCACCCCGAAGATAGTTTGGACCTTTTTGGCGGAACTATTCTCAAGTGTTGGGTCTTCGGATTCCAGGGGGATCCAATGCTTGGGGTAGGACTCTCGGCTTTTGGCCGGAAGCCCGTCATTATAGATATGGGGAGGATGATTCCATAATTTCTTGGTCTCAGTCCTAACAGGCGGGTTCAGCTTACACCTGTGCCTCTATATCTGTTTTGATACTATCCTTCGGGTAGGGTATGGAGTGGACCATCTGGGAAGTATACTCTCATTGTGCCGATAGTGGAGAATGCAAATTTCCTTTCCGACGTGTGGTGGCCTAACATTCTCGAGCAGGTACATCAAACTTACCCTTTTCTCTCTCTTTCGTCTAATGGATTCTTTAAGGAACGAACCCCCATCCCCTGGATACGCTGACTCTCCCCCGGCACTGTTGACGACCTCTGTTAATGTGATAAGGGAAAGCTCTGTTGATGACCTCGGAACGGGAAAGGCCCATTCTACTGATATTTCAAAATAGAGTAATTTGGGTAACACGAGGAAACTTCGAATCCTTTATGTTACACAAATTTCAATAGAGACAAATTATGATGATCTATGTAAAGCATTTGAATGCTATGGATGCATAAAAGAAATAAGGATGAAACTTGAAGCTGAAACTTGGGATTCATGGATATCTTATAGTAGTTATGACGAAGTATTTAGTGCAACAAGTAACTTGAATAATATTAAAATTAATAACTTGAATGTCGCGGCTGGTCTCTGCGATAAGGTCCCAAAAGATTTGGATGTGTATAGGCCTGCCGATTCGTTGGAAAAAGACGCAGATTTGGTTATGCCCTCCCAGAGAAATCCAAAACCACCGATGTGGCTTATAGCTGAATCAAAGGGGGTTACAGGGAATTATTTTAAAATATGTAAATTGATTCAGAAAAAAGTAGGAACTATTGCACCAGGCGATATATATCGTTTCGGAAAAAATAGTTTCCTTATCCATGCCAAATCCAGTACACAGTCGGTAATATTGTCCAATATGAAAATAAGTAATGATGACATTAAGTTAGATGTCAAACCCCACCTAAATTTTAGCTACGGAAGGGGCGTAGTTTTTAACAGAGATTTATATGATTTTACAGAGGAGAAGATACTGGCCATGTGCCCATTAAATGTATGGAAAGTTCACAAAGTCCCAGGTACATCAATGATAATCCTTACGTTCCAGGATGCTGATGTACCTTTTCATATTATTATCGAGAACGAAAGGATTAAAGTAAGACCCTTCAAGCAGAAGCCATTGCAATGCTTTAATTGTTTTAAATTTGGGCACCCGTCCAAAGTTTGCAAAAATTAGAAGATTTGTGGTATTTGCTCCAAATCTTACCATGGAGAGTGTGCACTTGGAGCCAGGTGTTTAAATTGCAGCTCGAATCACAAATCCACAGACAAGAGCTGCGAGCTATATAAGTTGGAGGAAGCTGCCCTCAACAAATCAAACTTAGAACACATAAGTGTGACCCATGCCAAAAGACTATTAAATAAATCAAATACATATGCTAAGGCATTAAAATCAAACCAACCTAGCACTGCCAATAGCTCAAAAAAAAGTATTCTATCTGACAAAATGTCAAATAACGAGGTAACCATATTACCTCCTGAGGCTTTACCACGGTGTATTAACACTAGGTCATTGCCCATTGCTGTACAGCCTTCAGCCGCCATTGCAAAAGATAATACAAACCTCTCTCAGGCCATGTCCTTGCCTGATCTGATGCAGGTTCCACTTAAGACTAACTTACCTGATGCACCTGTTGTGGGAAAGGTGCAAAAACCTCGAATCCCACCATCTATTAATCGTAAAAGAGAGAGACCTCCATCTCTCTCTCCACCCTCCATTAGAAACGTCAAGGTTATGATATCAAATAAATTTGATGTTTTGTCTGTTGATGTTTCTAATGAACCAGAAGATGAACTGAATAAATCAGAAATTCAAGTTGAGGTCCACTATCCACCTCAACAAATAGATAAAAAGAACACAAAGAAAAACACAAATGTAAAACCCAACATAACAAGACCACCTCTGAAGAAACCTACTGGTAATAATGTTAAATTAAAAACTGCTAATGGGAAGACCTCATCCAAGATGTCTTCCAGAAATAATCCATAGTTTTCTCCTCCATTTTGCAATGGAACTGTCAGAGTTTGAGGGCAAAATATGAAGAACTTAAGCTCCTAATTCATGAGCATTCCCCCATAATTGTAAGTCTACAGGAAAGTATGCTTGATTCGAACACTCCTAGTCCTCGAGAGTATGTTAGCTATAGAATACCATATAATCAACAAGCAGGGAGCCATGGCGGAAGTCTCATGTACATTCGTCGAGATGTTCCCCAATTACCCATGTCTATACGTACAACCCTGCAGGCAGTTGTTGTACAAATTGATATAGGGAGAAAATATACAATATGCTCTCTACTTACCTCCAAATGATAAAATTTTATATGATGATTTAGCAGAAGTCATTCAACAACTCCCTCAACCTTTTCTCTTACTGGGAGATATGAATGGTAGACATCCTTTATGGGGTGATGATTTGGCCAACACAAGGGGCAATATTATCTCATCAATTGTGGAGAATGAGGATGTGGGGCTCCTTAATACAGGAGAGCCCACGCACTTCCATGTTCAGACAGGTACTTTGTCATGCATTGACCTTTCAATTGCAAGCTCTAACTGCCTTCTTGATTTTGATTGGAGGACATTAGATGATTGGCATACTAGTGATCATGCACCAATCATTATAAACACCAACAAGGGTCCGCCTTTGCAAAGATTGCCACGTTGGAATCTAGACAAGGCAGACTGGGTTAAATTTTCTGAGCTAAGTGAAATCGAAGGGAGAGCAGAACAGTTTGAAAGTATTGATGATGCCATAGACCTAATGAATGGAACTTTTCATACAGCAGGAATCAATTCGATTCCCAAAACCACAGGACTCTTCAAAAGACGACCAGTCCCGTGGTGGTCCTCAGAATTAACAGCCTTGCACAGAGCCACCAGAAAATCTCTGACAAGATTGCGTAGACGCCGTACTGATGAAAATTTGATATCATACAAAAAGTGTAGAGCACAGTTCCGTCGTGCCATGAAAGCTAGATGCCAATCTTGGGTGGCTTTTGTTTCCTCCATTAATAGTAGAACACCACCATCTTCTGTATGGAGGAAAATAAAAAGAATTGCAGGCAAATTTACCCCGAACCCACCACCAGTGTTGAAAGTGAATGGTCAGTTTGTGACTGAAGGAAGTGAAGTTAGTAATGCCCTGGCTGACCATTTTTCAAATGTATCGTGCAAGAGTGTAGCAGCTCCTGGTCACCAGTACAGGAGCATTGAAGAAAAGAAAATTTTAAATTTTGCAACAGGAAGGGAAGAATCGTATAATTCTCCTTTTACTGAAAGAGAACTTGATTCCGCACTCGCTACTTGCAACGATACAGCTCCTGGACCCGATGGAATTCCATATGCAATGGTTAAACATGTACATTTTAATACAAAGTTATTTATTTTAAGTATTATTAATAGAATATGGCATGATCATAGTTACCCAAGTGTTTGGGAACTAGCCATTATTTTAGCCGTTTTAAAACCTGGTAAGGACAAGTTTTTAGCAGCAAGCTATCGACCTATTGCATTTACTTTGTGTTTATGTAAAATCAAGGAGAAGATGGTCAATGCAAGGCTGATGTGGTACCTTGAAAAGAAGGGTATTTTATCACCGATTCAATCTTGATTCAGAAAAATGCACTCAACAACTGATGTGTTAATACGACTTGAGTCTTCTATTTGTGAAGCCCTTGCTTCCAAACAGCACCATGTGACAGTATTTTTTGACCTTGAAAAGGCATATGATACCACATGGAGATATGGTATACTTAAAACCATTCATGAATTGGGATTGAGAGGAGAGCTGCCACTATTTATTCAGGCATTTCTTTCACGTAGAGTTTTTCAAGTGAGAGTGGGGGAAACTCTATCAGAGAGTAAGTGCCAGGAAGAAGGAGTTCCTCAGGTTAGTGTGCTGAGTGTAACCCTTTTTGCACTAGCAATTAATGGGATATCCTCAGCCATTCCCCAGGATGTTCTCTGAACATTATTTGTGGATGATCTCTCAATATCATTTGCTGGCACTAGAATGGCAATGGTTGAGAGAAAAATCCAACACTCTATTGATAAAATTATCCAGTGGGCTGACATGAATGGATTTAAGTTCTCGTCAAGTAAAACTACCATTGTCCATTTTTGTCGTATCCGGGGAGTACATCCAGACTCGGATATATACATTAAAGGTCAACGGATACCATGTGCAAGAGAAGCTAAATTTTTAGGTTTGATATTTGATTGTAGGCTTACATGGGTTTCTCACTTGAGAGCGTTAAAAGCTAAATGTGTTGAAGCTCTGAATATATTAAAAGTATTGTCCCATACATCATGGGGGGCAGACCGCAATACTATTTTTAAATTATATAAGGCCTTGATTTTTTCCAAAATTAGTTATGGTTGTGAGATATATTCTTCAGCCACCCCAAGCCGGTTAAAAATATTAGACTCGATACATCATGCAGGTATTAGATTGTCTACTGGAGCTTTTAAAACCTCGCCTATCCCAAGTCTCCTTGTTGATGCTGGAGAGTTACCTCTAGACCTTTACCGAATGTCTTCCATTATTCGGTATTGGTTTAGATTGCAAAGACTCCCTAACTCTCGAGCCTTTCAGACTGCAAGCCTTGTAAGACACGCATCATACTTTGAGTTACACCCAAAATCTCCTCAACCTTATGGCTTTCGGGTGAAACGATTATTAAAAAGTCTGGATATAATTAGAAATAGGGTACTTCCATTCAAGGTATCATCAACGCCTCCATGGAAGTTACCAGAGATATCTTTTTGTAAATATTCTATTGGAGATAAGAAGAATATGTCAGACCTAGAAGCCAGATCTGTTTTTAATGAACATGTTAAAGAACATAGAGGATCAACTTTTATCTATACTGATGGCTCCAAATCTGATGCTGGCGTTGGATTTAGAGTACATAGTAATGGTTTTAATTGTAGAAGTGCACTTCCTCTGACCGCTTCCATATTTACTGCCGAACTGTATGGCATATTAACCGCTATTGAGAAAATAGCATTGGAGAAGGAGTGTAATTTTACAATTTTTAGTGATGCAAGGAGTGTCCTTCAAGCTATAGAAGTTTTTGATTCTAATAACCCTCTAGTTTTAAAGATTTTAGAATGGCTTTTTATTATTGGACGGAGAGGTATAACAGTTCAATTTTGTTGGGTTCCAGCACATGTAGGTGTGTCTGGGAATGAGAAGGCAGATTCACTGGCTAAGAAGGCTGCATCCGAGTTGCTGCCCAGAAGGTATCCCATTCCCTGTAATGATTTCTTACCTGACATCAAGAAATTGGTTTGCAATAAATGGCAACAGCAATGGGATAGCCTAGATGGGAATAAAATGCGAGAGGTAACAAATGACATATCTCCTTGGAGGTATAATACGATGCCCCGAAAATGGGAGACGTCTCTTTGTCGTCTCCATATTGGTCACACTCGGTTGACACATGAGTTTCTGCTGAAGGGCCAACACCAACCGTATTGTGACGACTGTTTAGTACCTCTAACAATAAGGCATTTGTTGACCGAATGCCCCAATTATAACAACTTAAGGAATAGATATTTGTTTGAGGCTCGAGGTGAGGGTGGCAGGTTCATCCTTGCCAAGATTCTTGGAAATGATGTGTTCTACCATGCAAGTGGCATTTTTAGATTTATTTCAGAAGCAGGTCTTCTGAAAAATATTTAACTTTTATGACATTCAACTTTTATGATTTTAGTTGAATACTCTTTTATTTTTTATTTTATTTTATTTTTTATTTTTGTATACATAAATTAAATGTTACCGGCGTCAATGACCTCAGATGTCAGGATGCCTGAAAACTTTAAATAAATCAATCAATCAACCCTTCCCCCTCCTTTCCTCTCCCTTCTCATTCCCTTCCTTTCCTTCCCTCCCCCCTTCTCACTCCCTTCCCCCTATGCCAAGGATGAAGGATATAAATTTCTTCGGGTTCGAAGTCCAGACTGTGACATATTCTTCATACTTCTGTATTATGCTCCAAACTTAGGTGTGCAACTCCTTTTTGATACTGGCACTGGGAATAGAAGGCGATTCATAGATGTCACAGAACTATCGAAAGGGTTCACACCAAATTACTGTGCCGCTTTCCTTAGTCTGCATGCATTCAGTAGATGCGATATGACCAGTGCCTTTAAGGGAATTGTCAAGTTAAAACCGCTGTTAATTCTACAGAAATGCCCAAAGTACCAAGAAGTCATCAGTTGCCTAGGGGAATCATGGGAGGTAACCGATGAAATATTCCTTGCTCTTGAAGATTTCATCTGCACCATGTAATCTGCCAAAACTAAGATAAAGGAGGTTGACCAGCTTTGATACCAAATGCTCGAGTCAAAATGCAGTGGGCAGTCGCTGGATTCAAAGAAAAATGTTGATCTTTCATCTCTTCAGCCACCAAGAGTGTCTAAATGAGCATATCAGGTGAACTATCAGGTTGCGATATGGAAACGTGCCTATTATCCCAAACCTGAAGTTCGTTATCCAGCTGTGGATCATGGTTGGATAATGAAGGATGGAAATCTAGAACCCTCTTGGTTCAAGGGAACTGCACTTCCTACAGATATGGCTGATAGACTTGAGACGATGGACCATGATGAGACGGCTGATGATGAAAACCTTGATGAAAACAATGAAAGTGATGGAAATATTTATGATGACTATGAAAGTGATGATGGTGGGTCCGACTTGGACTAAGAAAGTTTCAAGTAACAAGATGATAGATTTCAGGGTCGAAGGACCAAGGACCTCCCTTGTATCACAAGATATTTCCAATAATTACCTTTCCATTAATTAAAAGTGGACCCAAAGGTACCCAAGTAGACCATCAAACTTTATATCTTGCATAGGTTGACTTTTTTCTGTAGTCCAAAGCAACACAGTGTGTATTTCATTCATGATTGTCGTAACCTTCAAATAAAGCATTTCTGTTGTTGATTTATGTGACTTTCCCCAAATTTACTGACAGACTTGTTGAGACTGCCTTTATTGGATGCTGTCATCTCAAGAACCTGGGTGAGGACACGAATATTATCTCTCTTGCTGCATTCATGGAGGATTCATAGACAAGTCAAAATTACGGCGTCCAGAGTGGCGGCCATCTTGAATTTCAGCATGATGCATTAGTTGTCATGGTTGAGAATGCTTTTTTTTGGATTCTCTGACCCCCAAAACCTGGAAAATCACACCAAAATAATTTCCGTAGCCCCTCTATAAGAAGAGTTAAGAGCTTTATCAGTCTTTACGATTTTGAGGCAAAAAAAACGACAAATTTGAAAATTGACCTTTTTACATAACATTTCATTTTCATGATTTGGCTAATAAGTACACTTAATGGGTATCATTCTATTTCTTGAGGTCTCTAGAGATGAAATAAGGCAGAAAAAGTCATCAGATATTGGTCTGGCTGGTCCTCGGGTTTCATTTATGGAGGTGCCTAAAATTTTCACTTGACCCCAAAATTGGTGACCTTTTGACCTCTGGTGACTTAATCATTAAACATAATTGCAAATTGTCTATTTAATCTGTTAGAGAGGCTCAAAAAAAAAAATTTGATATGTCATTTATCTTTCTCTGACCATTCGGTCCGGAGTTATGTCCAAGTAGGTTTCCCCTACCCCAAAACTGGCAGCTGCAAAATTTGATGATGTCATCAAATAAAGTGGCCGAGGAGTGGTAGTGAGTCCCTATTTTTTCAATGGGAACATTAAAAAAATGAAAATATGGATCAAATGCCTCTACTTAAATGCACTTATGTCAGTTTTAAGGAGGCGGGGTGCAAGGTTAGCCCACGGACTAACAGTAAAGGTGATTATTTGCGTTGCTTTTCTACAATAGCATACGTCTTTTTACGGAAGAATCTTTGCTATATATATATATATATATATATATATATATATATATATATATATATATATATATGTGTGTGTGTGTATATATATATATATATATATATATATATATATATATATATATATATATATATATATATATATATATATATATAATTTATATATACTGTATATATGAGAGTAGGGGAGAATTAGAACGACAGCACCTACGAACAAGACGTCATAAGCCTTATCTTCTCAAAATCTAAACGTTCGTTTTGACTTGGCGTCGGCTTCGTTTTTTTAAATTTAGACCTATTTCTGTTGATCTTAACTTTATTTGAGAAATTTATGCCCTATTTTACTGTAGGCCTAAGTGAATTGATTTCCAGATGCCTATTCCATGCCTATAACCGTAAAACAATTATAGTGATAACTGCTTATGCAATGTCGAAGTTAGAACTAAAGACATTCGAACACGACATACGTCTATTTCGCGTTAGGATAAAATAAATGAATTTAATATGTAGAAATAGACCTACGCGGTTGTTTTCGATGTAGGTTTTCTCTATTGTTTGAATAATTTTGACATAATCACCTAAAAAGATCATTATTTTGTCTTCCAGTTAATCTAGTGGAATGGGATAGTAATAACACCTACAGTCCGTTGCAAGGGACACATTGTTATGGTAAATGTGTGTGCGTGCGTGTGTGCGTGCAAACATAATACCTTGAACATATCCTTCTCTCTGGATACGGTTCACTTTATCCTTGCCTACACATATACCGAATAGGCTGGCCTAATCTTTACAGATTCTCCTCTATCCTGACAACACTGAGATTACCAAACAATTCTTCTTTCACCCAAGGGGTTCACTACTGCACTGTAATTATTTAGTGGCCACTTTCCTCTTGGTAAGAGTAGAAGAGACTCTTTAGCTATGGTAAGCAGCACTTCTAGGAGGACACTCAAAAGTCAAACAATTGTTCTCTAGTCATGGGTAGTGCCATAGCCTCTGTCTTTGGTTAGAGTTCTCTTGCTTAGGGGTACACTCAGGCATATTATTCTATCGTATTTCCCTTCCTCTTGTTTTGTTAAAGTTTTTATAATTTATAAAGAGATATTTATTTTAATGTTACTGTTAAGATATTTTATTTTTCCTTGTTTCCGTTTTTCACTGGGCTATTTTCCCTGTTGGAGCCCATGGGCTTATAAGCTAGGGTTGTAGCTTAGCAATTAGTAATAATAATAATGATAGTAATAATAATAATAATGATTTCTAAACAGTAATGAGACTGTAATTTAATATATATATATATATGTGTATATATATATATATATATATATATATATATATATTATATATATATATATATATATATATATATATATATATATATATATATATATATATATATATATATATATATATATATACATATATATATATATATATATATATATATATATATATATATATATATATTAAAGTATATTTGAAAATTTGCATTTTATAATATAGGGTAAAATAATACAGATAATATAACAAAAATATCAATAAATGACACAATATAAACAAAATAGAAATATGGAAGTTTCATAAATCGAATGATTCTAGTAACAGTGAGCAAGCAGCGTTGCCAAATTTCCTCCTGACAACATAATTTTCCTTAATAACACTGATACTGAATTAGAAGTTCCATTTACATTTGGCACATGGGACGCTAATCATAGGCTATGCTTTAGCGTGGTAGAGAAAATACTAATTATAACTCTCTCTCTCTCTCTCTCTCTCTCTCTCTCTCTCTCTCTCTCTCAAATTTGATATATCTTACCCTCTTCTTCCTTTGTTTTTTAATACCAATATTCATTGCCTATGAGTATATATGAAACGTAATTGTGTGTGTGCGTGTGCATTTGTGTATAGACGGAAGTCTAAGCAGAGGTCTGAGAGAGAGAGAGAGAGAGAGAGAGAGAGAGTTCAGTCCCATGCAATAGACCAAAGTCCATGAAATTATCTTTCCTATTTTCATCATGACGTTAGCTAGCTTCCCCCATCGGCCTCTGCTCTAAAATCGAAAATATTAATTATAAAATAAGTTTAATCCGCACAATTGAATAAACTGAGAAGCCTGTTGTTTCTTCAGAGCCATTATTTTATGAGTAATTGTACTGATCTCAGTTTCATTAGACCTATATCAAACTTTCTCCAACAATCCTCAACATACTTTGACCTAATATTATTCCTCCAGCAAATTTCTCCAACATTCTATCAGTTCTCTTATAATCTGACTCCAACAGTCAATCTCCACCAATCTTTCGTCAGTCTCGCCCAGTCCTCCAAAACACCCACAATTTCAAAACTAGATCTCCCACAATCTCCCTCCAACACCTAATCTTCAACTCTCTCTCTCTCTCTCTCTCTCTCTCTCTCTCTCTCTCTCTCTCTCTCTCTCTTTCTTTGTTCCTGCTTCTCCCTCTCTTACATCCATGCTGTCCAACCTCTAGGATTCTACAAACAATACATGGAGAGAGAGAGAGAGAGAGAGAGAGAGAGAGAGAGAGAGAGATTCACTAAATATTGTAAGTAATAAAGACTCAAAGATATTGCGGTTTCCGTTGCCACTATACGATGAATTGAAAGCCGAAGGCTTATATCAAGTTCTGTTGACGGAAAAATTTCGTATAGAATTTTGAATCGTCTCTCCCAACGTCTCCTCCGGTTACACATAATATCCATGCTAATGTTGTGTTGTGACAACCAACTACATTAAAGACTCTCTCTCTCTCTCTCTCTCTCTCTCTCTCTCTCTCTCTTAGGGTATGGGGGACGAGAGGGGGAACGCGACAGAAGCTTCTAGAATCTTCGAGAAAGGAAGAGAGGACACAGTGCATGATATGTGTGAGGGAGCAGCCATGGCGGTTAGCAACAATCCAACGGTTATAGAGGGAGAGAGAATAGTTGAAAATGTAGGGGGTTGTAATGCAGGAAGGGAGCAGGGAGTGCAGTGTAAGGAAAGATAGAGGGACAATAAAGGAATGTAACAAAAGGAGAAATTTGCGAAAGACTTCACGAGAAGAAGAGCGAAAGGGTGTTATGGAATTAAGCAGTGTAAGAGGGGAGTTTTCAGTGTAGGACAAAGAAGCGAAGGCGAACGACAGACAAAGCGGAAGCAATAATTGGGAGGGAGTACGGTGTCCGGGGAGGGAGGGAGGCAGGGATTTGAGAGGGGGAGGGGAGGAAGGAGACAGCATTCTGCCCTAAGTTATACATACATACATATACCAAGGCACTTCCCCCAATTTTGGGGGGTACCCGACATCAACAAATGAAACAAAAACATAAAAAGGGGACCTCTACTCTCTACGGTCCTCCCAGCCTAACAAGGGACTCAACCGAGTTCAGCTGGTACTGCTAGGGTGCCACAGCCCACCCTCCCACATTATCCACCACAGATGAAGCTTCATAATGCTGACTCCCCTACTGCTGCGACCTCCGCGGTGGTCTAAGGCATCGGAGGCAACAGCAGGGCCTACCGGAACTGCGTCACAATCGTTCGCCATTCATTCCTATTTTTAGCACGCTCTCATGCCTCTCTCACATCTATCCTCCTATCACCCAGAGCTTCCTTCACTCCATCCATCCACCCAAACCTTGGCCTTCCTCTTGTACTTCTCCCATCAACTCTTGCATTCATCATCTTCTTTAGCAGACAGCCATTTTCCATTCTCTCAACATGGCCAAACCACTCCAACACATTCATATCCACTCTAGCTGCTAACTCTATTATTATAATAATAATAATAATAATAATAATAATAATATTATTAATGATAATAATAATAATAATTATTATTATTATTAATATAAAAAATAATAATAGTACTAATAATTATAATAATAATAATAATAATAATAATAATAATAATAATAATATTATTATTATTATTACTTGCTAAGCTACAACCCTAGTAGGAAAAGCAGGATGCTATTAGCCCAGAGGCCCTAACAGGGAAAATAGCCCAGTGAGGAAAGGAAACAAGGAAATAACATTTTCCTGCTAATTAAAGTAATATGTTTGTGTGGGTATCGGGCAGTGAAATGAGGAGATCCCTTTGGATATGCAAAATCTTGAATAATTGAATGAACAATTTGACTTAAGAATGCAGAAGAGAGGAATAGGAGGCTTAATGTGGATAAGGGGAATAGATATAAGATAAAGATGGGATAGGGAAATGGTAAGATGCAGGGGGGTAAAAGTTAGTGAAAAATTAAGTGCAAATTCCTTAGAATCACACCTAGGCCTATGTTAGTGTATGTATAACAATTTTGCCGAAAGACTTACTCTAGGGGTAAAGTTGTAGATTGTGCAGGAGAATAAAGGGAAGTTTTTGATATATTACAAACGATGGGGATGGATGAATTGGAAGTGTATTTACGTTATGGTTTATGTGTGTAACCTACGGCTGAAGTACAGTGTCTTTGTCTCTGTATTTGAATTGTCTCTTTATGTAACCTATTGTGTTTTTTATGTTTTCTTTTCAGCTTTTATGCTCTGTTTGGTGAACTTCAAATCCTTGCTGATAATAATACCGAGATCTTCCTCCTGGTCCACACTTTCTATTTCATTACCCAGCGGTGAGTCATCTGATTGAGGGTTACTATAAACTATGTACATGATTTTGCATTTCCCACAGTTGAAAGGCATTTTCCATTTTTGGGACTATTCTCCTAACTTTATCAGATCATCTCCAAAGGCTTCTACGTCTTTTGAAGAGAGAGAGAGAGAGAGAGAGAGAGAGAGAGAGAGAGAGAGAGAGAGAGAGACCCGTCTATCAGTTATTATGTTCCGTAAGTCTTAAGAAATGATGCATCAATATACGTGTACAGAGATAAAATTATTGATGTTTATTCTCTCTCTCTCTCTCTCTCTCTCTCTCTCTCTCTCTCTCTCTCTCTCTCTCTCTCTCTCTCTAACCACTTATGCTTAAATCTGAAAAATAAATAGAAATACATCAAAAACCATTAGCCTGCACTTAATGTTATTATTACTAGCTAAGCTACAACCCTAGCTGGAAAACCAGGAAGCTATAAGCTCAAAGGCCCCAACAGGGAAAAATAGCCCAATGAAATGAATAAGCTACAAGAGAGGTGATATTCAAAATATATCAAGATCAGTAACGGCATTTAAATAGCTCTTTCATGTAAAAACTATGAACTTATAAACTTAGGTCAGCCTGTTCAACATACAAACATTCTCTGCAAGTTTGAACTTTCGAAGTTCCACCAATTCAGCTGCACAGTTACAAAGATAATTTTACTTCCATACAAAACATGGAAGTGTATTACATTCGGTATCACTTTAAAATGTGTCATTTACAGGCTCAACAAATAAGTAAATCTTGACCGCCAAAATTGAAACGCCACCAACCGTCATCGGTTCAAATCTCGTCCAATCGTTCCATGGAGTCCAGTGAGCCAAAGTTAGCGAGTTATCTCTCCTTCTCCTTACTCACACACATTCAAAACATGAAGTTGACGAATGTGCTTGATTATGGATTAAGATTTCCATACAAGTTTTATCTCTAAAACTAATTTCATCTTAAT
>NC_090727.1:109836557-109867806 GCF_036898095.1 Palaemon carinicauda | reverse complement strand
GAGAGAGAGAGAGAGAGAGAGAGAGAGAGAGAGAGAGAGAGAGAGAGAGAGAGAGAGAGAGAGAGAGTTGGCAGTAAAGTCTAGGGACACGCTGTTACATCGAGAAAGCCATGGAAATAAAATGATACTTGGGATACTACAGTATTGGACTGGATTGGTGATACAATTTAGCGGAACTAGGGTATGCTGATGATGCTGTCCTTAATAGTAGAACACCACAGGAGTTGCAAAGCTTGCTTACAAGAATGCATGAAACATCACACGAGGTTGGGCTGAAGATGAATATAAGAAAGCGAGAGGATGAGACCGGAGTATGCAATGGAAGATGAAATATCATTGTAAGGAGAAAGGATTAATGAGGTAGAATCATTTAAGTATTTAGGAACTATGATCTCCAATACAGGGCTTTTAGAATTAGAGTTTAGTGAAAGATTGAAAAAAAAGATCAGACAATGGCTAGGTTCAGTAAAATTAGGAAATCAAATCACCTGAATTTATATATAAAAATCAGTCAATATCAGCCAGTGAGATCGGTGTTACTGTATGGACATGAGTCGTGGTATGACAAGGAAACAATCTCAAATAGATATAGCAGATTTGACAATAGATTTAGTGGATTTGAGAACAAACCCCTCAGAAGAATATTGGGAGTTAAATGGCATGGCAGAATTACAAATGAACCTATAAGAGATTACTCGAGTGTCATATGTGGATGAGATCATGATGAAGGGTACTTGGAAAAGGTTTGGGTATGCTCTTCGCACTCCCTAAGAGAGATTAGTTCACCAAACGTTCAGCTGGGCTCCAAAATGGACTAGGAGAGTTGGAAGACCCAGGCCTACATGACTAAGGACAATGAAGCGTGAAGTAGATGATGATGAATGGAGAAGTACTGAATTAAAAGCTCAAGATAGAGACGACTGGCGAAATCTAACCGATGCCTTTTGCGTCAATAGGCGTAGGAGGAGATGATGATGATGATGATTGGGTGAAAATCGTAGTGGAGGTGGACATCTCGCAATCTATTCCTTCCACAAAGAAATGCTAATTGATAACAACAGGGATAAGACCGTTTGAATTCAAAGGATGTTGTGTATGTATGTATGTATGTGTATACATACTGTATAAGTATGTAGAAATAACGAAAACAGACTTTAAACTTTAGTCCAATCGACGCTACAGAGACAAAGAGTTGACTCTGACCTAACTGTATATTTAATCCTGTCAAATTCAGGATTTGTACTTAGGATCGAAATCAACTAATCTACGCCATTACAGCAGGCAGGTTTAGTTATTACACTTGGCTGTTTTATAACCATAAAAAACACGCGTATTAGGGCTAAACATATACAAATAGAGCTATATACATAGACATATGTACATAAATTTATGCACACATGCATGCATATACACTATACACACACACACACACACACACACACACACACATATATATATATATATATATATATATATATATATATATATATACACACAAATGCAAAACACATATACACAAATACATACATACTGCGCATATGCATATGCATATATATATATATATATATATATATATATATATATATATATATATATATATATATATATATATATAAAGATATATATAGATATATATATATATTTATGTATATATATATATATATATATTTATATATATATATATATATATATATATATATATATATATATATATATATATATATATGTTTATATATATAAACACAAAATGTTTGTGTAAATTGCAATCAACTGATGAGAAGACTTAAAAGTGACTGCTACAAATAATGGATTTACTGCCGACTGCTGTTATAAAATGTTACTGATATTTGTAGAAAATGTTCTCACGCCAGTGAGGTGTTTGCATAACTTTTATTTATTCTTTTGTCAATAGATATCACACTATATATATATATATATATATATATATATATATATATATATATATATATATATATATATATATATATATTTACACATTGATAATTATCTACTTTACCATACATATATACATCTATATGTAAATCTGCATATATACATATTGATAATTATATATTTTAACATACACACATACATATACACATTAATAATTATCTATTTTACCATCATTACTACTTGCAATACAGCTACTATTAATGAATTTCCAATAATACATCCGCAGGTAGCTACACTATTGATTCCTCGCTCATCGAAATTATATGAAATATCATATTAAATTAACCGCACTTAATAAAATCAGAAACGATAACACTGCCGCATTTTGGCCATATTATAATTTCCAGTTATTACAGGAAATATAATCTGTATACGAGTGCTATATGAGGAGGTTGATTCCACAGACTCATTTACGAGTCGGCCTAAACATTTAATTTCATAATGCAACAGTTTCCAAACCTTGTAGCAGGACAATAATAAATAGACCTATTCTTTATCGTAAAGTTTATAATGAAAAATATTTTTTCGAAAATTCTTTCAATTTTGTCTTCCCACCGTAAGGATTCATAGGGGTAACAGTACCTTTCATTTATACTTTTATCTCATAATAACTAATATGTAAACTGAGAAAATTAAGTGATTCTTTACTTAACCATGCGTGTGACATCCAAATAATAGCATTGCTAAATCTGGCTGATGCGCAACATTATCTATCAGCTGACAATACAATTTCAGAAATATATCGAAGTACTAATTTAATTTTTTATAAAAAAAACTTGTGTTTGTGTTACACACACACACACACACACATATATATATATATATATATATATATATGTGTGTGTGTGTGTGTGTGTGTTTATGTGTTCATATATATATATATATATATATATATATATATATATATATATATATATATATATATGTGTGTGTTTGTGTTTATATATATAAATATATATATCTATATATATACACACACACATATATATATATATATATATATATATATATATATATATATATATATATGTTTGTTTATATATATATATATATATATATATATATATATATACATACATACATGTATATGTATATATATATGCATATATATATATATATATATATATATATATATATATATGTATATAATATATATATACATATATATATATATATATATATATATATATATATATATATATATATATATATATATATATAATGTGTGTGTGCGTGTGGGTGTGTGTAAATAATACAGGAAGAGTTTCATATACTTTTTAAATCGAATCAGAATAAACTTTAACACTAGTTTCTCTCGTTGATCATCAGCATATTGCTCATGAAAAAAAAAAAAACACTTCATTTCCGGAATTAACTCAAAAAAGGAAAACAGTTGCTGGCACAAGTTATAAGACTTGGTCCATAAATATGCAGGTCTTGTTACCTCTTTCCCTGTCCAATGCCAAAAACAGCTTCATATCCCTGGAGAGAGAGAGAGAGAGAGAGAGAGAGAGAGAGAGAGAGAGAGAGAGAGAGAGAGAGAGAGAGAGAGAGAGAGAGAGAGAGAGAGAGAGAATGTGTTCCCTTCATCCCACATTGAAGAGTCAAAGGAAGAGCAATAAAACAATGGGGCAGTTGTTGGAAGTGAAAAATATGGGATAAACTTGTGAGATTTAAAACAAGGGAAAATTCGAATAACAACGTAGACAAAGAGAAACGGAATGGAGAATCTGGAGAAGAGCATTAAAATAATGCAGATAGACCAAAACGTCCACCCAGATCACTCAAACGCCAATTATTGATTTACACTGGCTGCCTATTAAAGCAAGAATAGTTTAAAATAGGTACAATAACCCATCAAGTCATCAGACCCGTACGACGAAAATATCTAAGAGAAATGCTACACACTGTATTGCACAGCCAACAAATCTTGTTGATACGAGAATAGTTACAGATGGTTTCAAATTATTAGAACCTTTCAAGAGGAAATTCAAGACTTTCTCGTTCTTTAAGTTCTTCGATTGTGTGGATTTTACAATAAATGAACAATATGTGGTGTGAAATGCTGAAGGACTTTGAATGCTTATGATGAAATGACTGTGAAGGTCCTTCAGAGAGTAGGGTTCCCCTGCAGTATAGGACCAGAAAAGCAGACATTAAAAGAAAAGTAAATAATTAAAAGTCAAGTAAAAATAGCGGTGTTACAATCAATGGCAAGCTTATTGTGAATGATGCCTGCAATCTATGCGTTTTCCTTTTAAATCTTCTATGCACAAAGCAAAAGAGGGTTTATAAACAAACTGCCTCGAAAATTAATGCTCCCTTTGCATTTTTTAAAAATTATTGTTACAACAGAAAGGTTAAAGTTATATCTATATCAAGAGAAAGGTAAAAATGAAAACTGGCAAGACCTTTTACAGACATGTTCAATAAATATATGGAGTCGATGGAACCCTGTCGAGAAGTTTTATGATATTACATTAAGACGATTCTGCAATAAAATCAAAGATTGGAACAGAATAAGCCAAAGACAATATTCTCCTTTTAACTAATTGGGTTTCAATTGCATTATGATATGGGAAACGAATTAATGAAGTAGGCTTAAATAAGAAAATAGGTTACGAGTTAAGAAATATTTGCAGGTGAAACCCTACTGTACAACAGTAGTGAGAAATTAGTACCGGAAAAAAAGCGAGTATATTTTTAATATTAACAGCAATAAGAACATGCAATTGGTGAACCAGGAGAACAATGTTTCGGGGTTTGAGAGGAAAAAATGGAAATGGAAATGGAAAATCGTTTTAAGTATTGTATGAGATTGAGCAATAAAGGGCGATCGTGTGAAAGAGATGAATTGTATTGCGGGAGGGAGAGTTAAAAAAAAACCACTAAAAAACTAAAACTGGGAGAAAAGAATGTCTACCTCAGATGAGCAAGTGAAAAACTGTCTACTGGTTAGACTAATCTCCCTTATGAAAATATATATAGAGAGCTTAAAGGTTTAAAGGTCATTCATGAATGGCAGAGGCAAGGGACAGCGACATTGCCCTAGCAATCGGGACAATGCCCTAGAGACTGACCATATATTATATGATCAGAGACCAAGCCTCCTCTCCACCAAAAGCTAGGACCAGGGAGGGCCAGGCAGTGGCTGCTGATGACTCAGCAGATAGACCTATAGGGTCCCCGAAACCGCCCAAATTTAGCTCACAAGGATAGTAAGGTTGCTGACACTAATGGCACTAACGAATCTGAGCGGGACTCTTAACTCCAGTCTGGCAAACACCAGACAGAGACGTTACCAATTAGGCCACAACAAGACTATTGGAATCTGTCAACATGAATCAGCTGGATCAAAGAAACCATGAAAGTTTAGTTGTTAAATGAGCATAACCTGAACTGGTAAAAATTATTATAAATTTTCTTTGTTTTCTCTCTCTCTCTCTCTCTCTCTCTCTCTCTCTCTCTCTCTCTCTCTCTCTCTCTCTCTCTCTCTCTCTCTCCTAAATTCCAAGAAATCCTTTCACATACTTTTCTATCACTTTGCTGTCTTTCACTTGTTCCAAAATTGATAACGATGCCTTTCAACAACAGTTCTGGGGAAAAAAATATACGGAAAAAACTCCTGTTCAAAAGTGGACAAATCTTGAGTCTCTCCCAAAGTCAGAGTGAAACAATTCCCGATGGTATTGAAAGCATGATACAATATAATCTATAATCCTCCAAATTCATACACAATCTTAACATGAAATAAGACGAATTGATTTTTTTAACTTGCCTAAAATCTGAATGCCCTTACTGGGACGAATATTGATAGGAAGAATGTTGAAGAAAACCTAAAAATAGAGAACTGAATAAACTTGAAGAATGAACAATGAGAAAATAATAATTAAAAGCAACCACTCATATGAGATGAACTGATAAAATATGTAATGCTGTATAGAATAATGAATAGCAATTCTGTTGGCCCTAATTAATACCACATGATCCTAAGTAGTACAAACAAAACATTATCCTTAAAATAATACTAAGTGTGGGTGTGTGTATGTATGTATACAATACTACAATGAGTGTACCTAGAGGCAGTTAGCATCCCAATTCTTTCTAAAGTATTTTGGGCTAAGTATGTTGCCCAGCTCCTCCCTGGTCATAACCCTCTATGCATACTGTAATCAACCAAATAAACTAAGCTTTAGAAAATATAGGCATAATATGTTTTAAGGAATGAATCAAAACACAGTACTTCTCTCGCTATTTTTCATTACTAGACTGGCTGCCCCCTACTGAGAGACACAAAATCTTTGCATTTCCCACTAAGTAGTCAGTGCTACATTGTTTGTATTAATTAGCTATCAGCCTCAAACATACTTTTACAGTTAGATTTTCATGCAATCTAGATGTATATTAATGTAAATGTCATTTATATAATCTAAATGTATATTGATGTAAATGACAATCATAAATAAAAACTTTTTTTCTATCGGCCGACATGGCTGAGGACTTTGAAGCGTGATATAGATGATGATGAAACAAGTAATGATTTAAAAACTCAAGATAAAGTCGACTAGCGAAATCTAACCGAGGCCCTTTGCGCCAATAGGCATAGGAGGAGATGATCTGTCGACCAGAAGTCATTGCAACATATTATGATGTTTGTTTCAAGCTTACTTCTACAGAGCGCTTTCCAGAAGGTCGGATATATGACGATGTATATTCCCTTCTCATGTAAAAATATGCTTAATTTCATTTAATTGTTCGATAAATAAACTAATCTACAATGTTTGACTTAGAAGCATATGGAGTCAAGAAATGTTTGCGGAAGCACAACGAAATACATAGCAAATACATTCTAGTTTCTCATGTACACTAATCCACGCATATATATACACACATTATATATATATATATATATATATATATATATATATATATATATATATATTTACTGTATATCTATATATAATATATATATATATATATATATATATATATATAATATATATAATATATATATTATATATATAATATATATATTTATATAATATATATATATATATATAATATATATATATATATATATATATATATATATATATATATATATATATATATATTATATATATATATATATACATACACACGTGTGTGTGTGTGTGTGTGTGTGTGTGTATCGGGCAGAACCTTCCTAACCCGAACATGTTAGGAGATATGAAGTCGTCTTTTCTTGACGATTGGCTGCTGTTGGTACCCATTCACAGCTGGTGAACTAGTGGTCAGAGGCCGGGAGCAAACCACGGACCTAGATACTGGAAGCTCAGTACGCCACTGCTAAGCCACACCTGTTGCATGTATCAATATAAAAAGAAAATCTTATAAATATGTAAAGTGAAACCTGATGCAAATAGAGCTTTGACAACGTAAGAGAAAGAAGCCGTAGAGAATCGTGAAGGCATGTAGCATATTTATAAAATCTCCCAAACAAAAGATATTGAAAAATCCTTCATGCTCTTCCCCACTAAGGCTTCAGAGAGAGAGAGAGAGAGAGAGAGAGAGAGAGAGAGAGAGAGAGAGAGAGAGAGAGAGAGAGAGAGACGCTAAAGTCTTTGTTTATACACCTTTAAAACACATATTTCAAGGCTGATATTCACGGCGAAAAAAATACGCAAATTTATGATGTAATTTCTGGATACGAAAAAATCTGAAGGCAAAGTGTTGAAATGATGATTCCGGAGGTGCAGATGCTAAATGCACGAAACTAAAAGAATAATTAAAGAGGTTTCTTGATTGTTCCAGAATAGACACAAGAATAGGTAGACAGATTATGCCACTAACATTATCAGTTGGAGTACTTTAAGATACGGTAATAAATCAGTAACTTTATGATAAAAAAAATTCTCTGTTGTTATAACTACTTAAAATATTTCATGGATTGGGAAAACACAATTTGTACGGAACCAATTATATGTATATACTGTATAAACAAAAGATTAAAAATAGGTTACTTTATGTTACCCTCTCTTAATAATTCGATAAATAAAGGGAAATGAATAGAAGTTAATCGTAATTGATAAAGGTTCCAACCAAATATAAAAAGAAAATTCTGCAAAGCTACTGAACTAAAATCCATAACCAATATCAAGTAATAACTTTCTTCTCACAAAATCCCACACTTGCTTATCCCGACGATCGTTTTCTGTTCTTACTTTCAACATATGACCACAACGTTTCCCTTAATTAACTTCTTCAACAACCTCATTACTCGTAAGAGGTATTCATTCTTCAAGCAGCTCGAAGAATACCTCTATTAATTTTATTTTATGGCAGCTATTTCTACGTACAGAAATCTTAAAAAATGAAATTCTCTGGTTCCAATATAACTTCAATATTCATAGTCAATTGGTTATGTTTGAATAGTTTTCTCAGTTCACATGACTCCAAATAAAATAAACTAAGTCCCAAATTAGTTATTAAATAAAAAGGTTATACGGTCTATCTATATTTATACAAATGCAGTTAATATATATCTTATGCATATGCATATAATACACATTTAATATATATATATATATATATATATATATAAATCTTATGCATATGCATATAATACACATTTAATATATATAATATATATATATATATATATATATATATATATATATATCTTGTGCATATGCATATAATACACACATTTAATATATATATATATATATATATATATATATATATATATATATATATATATACATATATATATATATATATATATATATATATATACATATATATATATATATATATATATATATATATATATATATATACTGTATATATACTGTATATATATAGTATTATGGCTTTAAATCATTTATTTTTTTTTTTCAATTTCTGTACGTAGAAATAACAGCCCCAAAATAAAATCTATAGAGGTATTCTTCGAGCTGCTTGAATTAACACTTCAGTCTACTGTCGTTCAATCTTTCCACCCATGATGAAAACATCGCTAAATACAGCTCCATCTTTTCAAAATTCTTACCACTTCTCTAGTTTTTATACCCCATTCACTATGAAAATTATCCCTTTCATTTACACTTAAATTTCATTGAGGAAAATGTTTAATAATTTGTTTCATACATGCCCTTCTTGAGTTCCACAAACAACCAAGTCTTATTATTTTGCGCTCATATTGCTACCTTCCTTGCTTTTTTTCCTATTCTGTGGCTAGACTGATAAAAGGCATTCAACTTCGGGAGAGAATAACTTTTGCATTGATCGACCTACATTGGTTACCTGTTAAGGCTAGAATTGAATTTAAAATTTGACTCACAAAGCACTCATAAGAGATAAGCCTACATATCTTCGTGATTGCTTGGTCCCCTACCCTCAAGCTACTACCGCTGCTGTAAGAGTTAGACATGCTGATGACCCATATAGACTATTCGAAATTAGTGTGAAAAACTAAAATCTACGCATTTTTAATTAAAACAGGAGCTACCAATCTAGTAAATATATCAAAAAAAAATTTAAACTGTACCGGAGCCAAGACTTAAAATTTGTAAAATTTCTCAACTTCAGGGAGCGTGTGTGTGTTAGATTAGGATATCAGCTGAAAATTATTTAAACAGGGTTTCTCGTGCCAAGTACATTATGATTATTATTTTCAATTTAAATTTCTTTTGCGTGAAGATGCATTAATGAGTCGTGGAATTTTCTTCGATGTATTACAAACTACTTTAGAGAAGTGATAAAATCATCTATCTATCCTTCCACAAATACAGATAGCTAAACCTTAAAGAAAAAACTAAGAAAAAATATAGATTTAATGATAAAAACACTCGAAACAGGACAGTAGTCTATATATAGACTCTAGACAGTGACGGCACCAAAAAAAATTCTCGAGTTTGTTCCATTCACCCGACTAGCTTCGTTCTCCTTCAACACTATACTAAAAATTACCAAACGGTTGTAGAGAAGAAGCTCCCTTACACTAGACGCAAAGGTGCTGGAATTCCCTTTATTGCGTATTTCTCTTTGCCTGGTATGTTGGTTGCAGACCACACACCGAGATGAATGACTGTAACAAAGAATGCTTCCGATTCATCGCGACAGACTGTCTATTTGCCTTTGCTTAATACTATCCCTAATGGTGAGAAGGGAAGGGATATCTAATCTTCGGAAACAATGCTACTCTTAGAATTTTTATTGGGATGATGCGGCTCTCCTTTCCTGCAGCTATTAATATCTCCTTTTTTCTTTCTCTCCCTTTGTTTTGGTTCTTTTTCCATTTTCATTGTGCAATTTAGAAACTTACTATTGCTTCCACCAGAATATCCTTCTTTAATATATTACAGTAAGGGGCTCTCTCTCTCTCTCTCTCTCTCTCTCTCTCTCTCTCTCTCTCTCTCGTATGTATATATATTTATATATATATATATATATATATATATATATATATAAATGTTATAAATATACATATATATATATATATAATATATATATGTATATATATATATAATTTAAATATATATATATACACATTTTTGTTGTATGATACATATTTATGAATATTGTATGTTTGTATGTATATATATATATATATATATATATATACTGTATATATACATATATACAGTATATATATACATATATATATACACATTATAAAATATATATATATATATATATATATATATGTATACATATATATATACATATTCATAAATATATATATGTACATATATATATATATATATATATATCTATACATATACATATGTATACAAACATAAATATATACGTATATATACATATATATGTTATATACAGTATACATATATATATATATATATATATATATATACATACATATATATACATATATAAGTAATTTACACCAATAACTTTGTCAAAAGAATATAGTGAATTCCCCATGTTATGGATTACGTTTGACAGATTAAATGTACCTGTTCTTCCCAATACTCAGCTTAGGTCTTACACTTCGTTAAGCCAATCGTATATATTTCAGTTCTTAATTTTATTGCCTTCTCTTTCAGCAGTAATTAAGAGAAATCTCTAGTGGCAACAAAATTAAATAAAAAAAATAGTTTTAGTGTTTCAGAATTAGTTATTGTTTTACATGCTTCAATCTATTGTCCACTATGAACCTATTGCATCTTTTTTACTTAGAAATTTAAGATACATAAATAACTCTACGATTTAAATGTATTTTGTTGAGAAAGATACTTTCTGTAAGAAAGTAAAAATCTTTAATGAGCAAATGACTTACTATATAATACACACTGACAGAATCCATCATATAGTAACTTTCATTATCAATACCAAGAAGGTCAATCACACCTTCCACTCTCCTTGAGGGATACAACAACTATAGGATTTCTAGAAAACAGAAACACTACTACAAATGGCTGAAATTTAGCGTTCGTATACTTCATAACATAGCAGAAGGCTTTAAATATGTCAACATATCACTGCAATTGTTGAGAGGTATATGAAAACGAGAGAGAGAGAGAGAGAGAGAGAGAGAGAGAGAGAGAGAGAGAGAGAGAGACCTATGCTAAGTTAAACCAAAGAATCTTTTGGTATTAAAATCCATCAAAGTTTCCGCTACAACCACGTGATAGGAGATGAGATTGAAATAATCACTGTAATTGAAATGGAATTATAGTAAATTTTGTATATGACAGGATTCGAGATGAGGCCTCATATAAGATATCAATAAGGAATGCATTTCTCACGAAACAAAAGATGTACATTTTTCTAAACTAACAAAAATATTATCATTAGGTAAATTCGAGAAATTGTAAAGCTTTGGAAATGTAATTGATATGAATAATAGCTAATACGGGTTATCGATACTTAATAAATTATAAACTTAATATTAAATCACTTAATAAAATGAAGCAAATCACCAAGTTGATAAATGAAAAGTGTTTGGACTTAATAAGATGGCTGAAGCTTCTCTTAATGATTCTCACATGGCTAAGATATATAAAATAATCGCAAAAACACACTATTTCTTTCATATTCCAAGAGAGGGCAGGTTGTGGGGGGGGGGGGGGGTTGAGTAGCGCTTTTCGTTCTCAATGATTTCTCTCAAGAAAATAAAATTAACTATTACGAGTTTTGAATATACTGAAAAAAAAATTATACCAAAATAAAAAATATTGATTGTAGTGGTTTTGAAACCTACATCCCTTTAAACTAATGAAAACTCGAGTTCGCGACCTTGTTGCGTCAGCGGACTGTTATTTGTCTCTCAGCGTTCAGATATATAATGTTATAAAATACGTGGATATCATCTCAGAAACATTGCCTTTATAAATAAATATATATATGAATATTCTGTTATGAATCTTGTGATCAGCTGCGTTATCAACATTAGTGATTAATGCAACTATCTATTACAGTTTAGAAGTTACAAAACATGATAGAGGCGCAAGATTGATAGAAAATATGTTCTACCTCGACTGATGATTAAAGGCTATCCATAAAAAGTCGAAGAATCTTTTATTTTTTCTCCAAAGTTCTCCGATTTGACAATGCTGACTGTGCTACACGATTCTCTAAACACTTGAAGGATATGAAGTATATGATAAACAAATCCCGTAGGTCACGTAAGCCTCTCGGGGTTTCCGTTCGTGAGCGAAAGTGAACAACAAATAATGTAAACTAATAAACCAATTAATATACGATATAATCTTCATAATTGTACAAGTTTATTCATGCGTTAATAAACAAAACATCTTTGACGTTCATGATAAAATAAGGTTATAACGATTCAATTGTGAACCTACTAATTTATAACATTTATGCAGATTTCTTTTTATAGAAATACTACAGATTGTTAAAACTTACGATTATAAAATAGATATTTTGTAATCGTAAAACTTTGTAAATAAATCATATCTAGGAATGACTGACTTGCTAGTTACAATGAAACGCATCCTACAGAATTTGGGTTAGAATTAGTTTTCCTTAACCCGGTAGGAGCTGAAGTGCGAAGTACAATGATATCAAACCACCTATCCAATTCATAAATTTCGTCTAAAATTAAGTATATAATAAAAAAAAAAAATATCTGTAAATTTCACTACAAGAATTTGCCACCAATTGTCTTCCTGGGTCGTACCAAAATTTTTTTTAAATTTTTTGAATGATCAAATTGTATTCCTTTTCTGCTGAAGCATAAACTCTGCCTAACAGCTTTTGGCCGAGTATAGTTATTAAGCCAAATTTGATCTGTTACCCTTCCAAAGATGATAGGCCTTCCTTTTTCCTCAATTAAGGGAGTCTATAATCATCATTGAACCAGGGTTTTTTTTTTTTTTTCGCTCAGTATTTCAACACAAGAGAAGGGATACGCCTATCTATTCTGTTGACAAAATTCTCATTCAAGAGAACAACAGGGTCAACACTTTCATACAACTGTTCCCAATTCAAATGCAAAAGAAATTAACCGATTAATATACGATATAATCTTCATAAATATACAAGGGAGGGGTGGGGTTAATAGAAAGGAAGAGAATTACTAAAGGAGAAATGGAGTTATGGTGGCATGCGGTTACTGATACTCCAATAAAAATTACTCTTTTAGGATATAGATGGTTGGTGAAGTGGTTTATAGTTCATAGAATGAAAAAGAGTGTGGTTGTATTGGATTTCTTCCCAGCAGACATATTGCACTAGAGAGGCAGGATTAATAGTGTACTCTATTAATCCTGCCAGAGAAGGGCCCTGGAAGGTCAGCATTACCAGCTGCCGAAGAAGTGATCCAACTCTCATGTTAACAGTTGCCGATTAATACTCAATAGAAGGCTGATTAATGAATAGAATGAAACAGTCTCTCAGGAACAATAAAACAGATAGAGAGAGAGAGAGAGAGAGAGAGAGAGAGAGAGAGAGAGAGAGAGAGAGAGAGAGAGAGAGGAGAGAGAGAGAGGGGGCCGAGTCATTTCAATCTCTTGTATTTAGTAGATTCTTTATTCGCATTATTTTATGTGGGTTCTTTCAAATATATAATGAAAGGGTCCTTTTCCTTTACACCTATTTTTCCGGACCTAATCATCGATTCAAGAGAGCACGAGCATCGTTCCTCTACACCTACTCAATAAAGACTATTATACTTTACTGCTTCATCTCATCCATATGCAGGAGGAGGGCCAACAGCTTTGACAATCAATCACCCAGGCCTCCTACTTATGAATCTAAGTTTAGCTGTAGCCGAAATGGCGTGTAATCAAGTCAAATGTGGCTCCAGATACTCACAAAAGGGAAACAACTTACAGTTAAGGGATTTACTGAGGTAAATCATTCCTTAATCTATTCATTTAAAAAAAATTTTAATTGCTGATTATCTTCGCATTTTGGTATTACATTTTAATATTTTTTTAAAATTTAATATCAATCCAAATATACAATTTGATGTAAAATTCTACTTATCTATATATCAAATGGTTATTAAAAAACTCAAATTCACTTAATGCTTCTGAAACATGGCAATTCATGCAAAATTCAAAAAGATTCCAGTTTAAACATAAGTCATGCACCGATTATCATGTCGCTATTGGAAGGTGCTTACATAGATTCAAAGCACAGACAAAAATTGAATACAGTTCAGTCTTATTATACGGAACTATTGTGTTCATAAAAAAGTACCAGGACGAAAATTCTGTTAAGAAACTTGTGATAAACTGTGTTATTACCAGGATTGACTACTGCAACTCCTATCTACTACAATTTACCAAAAGTGCAACTTATGAAATTACAAAACATAATAAACAGAGGAGCAAGACTGATAAAAGGTGTCCCACCTAGAGAAAGGATCACCCCTATACTAATCGATTTACACTGGCTGCCGATTAAAGCAAGAATTGAATTTAAAATATGTACAATAAACCACCAAGTTATTAGAACCGGTCGTCCAAAATGCTTAAGAGAATTGCTACATATTGCGCAGCCAACAATTCGTGTCGACACGAGAATAGTTACAGCTTCAAATAGCTTCAAACTGTTGGAACCTAGACATATGTCTACTTTAGGCTCCAGAGCCTTTAAATATGCGGCCCCGAGACTATAAAATATGCTCCCACGAAACATTCGAAAGATTGAAGACATTAAGGCTTTCAACAGGAAACTGAAGACTCTCTGATTTCATGAGTCTTTTGACAGTGACGATTTAACACTAAATGAACAATATGTGACTTTAAAAGATAAATACGGTGAACGAACAAGGTAAAACGACAGTGGAGGTCCGGTGGAGAGTGGGGTTCCCCTGTTGTATGGGACCGGAAAAGCAGCCATCAAAGTAAAATAAAGTTAAGTTTCCTACTAAACGGATAACTTATATTTTCTCCACGACAAACAAAATATAAGAATATTAAGACCTCTAAACCCAGCAACTCTGTTGCTCTTACAAAAGTAAAATGTTTAAGTTGCCTTTAATGGTCTTCTCACGAAAGTTTCTTTCTCAGGTTGGGCTATTCGGACGTAAAAAAAAATGCTCGTCTTGATCATTATAATAGTGTTATTTGTTATTATTGGAAAATGAGTGTCGCACCAAACCAGTAAACAAAATAGATATGTCTATGAAACAATGTAATTGATAATCCCTTCAGGATCATTATCTGGATTTCCTATTTCACCTAAATTTGCCCATTCTCATACTATTACCAGATCTAAGAACAGTTTTATGCACACACTATAAAATTCCCACGCATAGATTAATGGTGATTAAATAGAGAAAAAGTTATTAAAATGGAACCTGCCGATGAACTGTGTAAAAGAAAAAAAAAACTGATCCCAAAGTAACTTGGAAAAAATTTTATTTTTACAAAAATTCGCTTTCACTGTATGGACACAGGTCAAACCTGCATGTCTTCTATAATTTGTAGAAGTATTTACTTCATTACCGTCATATTAATAAGGAAAATAGAATTGCACGAGGCAAAATTATCTAATGATACCTTACCATGATAATACCAGGTTCAAAATAAAGGCTAACACCATTAATACATAATGGTACATTACCAAGGATCTCGAGTAGACAATAGTGTTACTTTAAAGGTACGATCACCAACTTTTTTTCTTACCTGCAAAAAGGAATAAGAAAAAAAAATTAGTCATCCACAATTGTTTAAAAAAGTCCACCCATGAACATACAAAATATTTCTATGATTTTGCCGAATTGATCGAGATAAAATTTGGAACTTAAACATACATTTGTAACTAATTACAGTATGTTAAATTATTTAATTAATGAATTCTACGTACAAGCTACCAGGAATATCAATATTATGTCTGTACAAGTTATATGGTCTTATTAAAATACACAGATATATGTATTTATATACACATATGTATACATATACAACATATGCAACCGTTTCTAGTCCACTGCAGTGCAAAGACATCAGCCAAGTCAATTCATTTCTGGAGTTTGGTCAGTTTTCATCATCAAGCTGACCGGTGCGAGGTGGTGATGGGAGATTTTCGTCTGATTGCTCACAGCAAACCAACTGTACGGGTGGCTACGTTATGATATCCCCATTCAGAAAGGGTACCCACATTTATAAAATATATATATATATATATATATATATATATATATATATATATATATATATATATATAATATATATATATATATATATATATATATATATATATATATATATATATATATATATATATATATATATATATATATAATATATATTATATAATATATATAAATATATATAATATATATAATATATATAATATATATATATATATATAATATATATATATATATATATATATATATATTTCAATTTATGTATATGAACAATTTAGAGGAGACAAAATTTATCTATTACTTGGAATATAACATTTGGTTAAAATTAAATATACTAAATGGCTTCACAAAAAATGTTTTACGGCCAAACTTCTAAAAGTATTTAAATTGTAGAAATAACAACTATAAAAAAGACCCAACAATACGAAATCAATTAAGAATAAAATACAAATGACAGGTTAAACATTTAGTGAACTGAATATACATCAGTATATCACTTGGATCATCAAATTAAAATACGTCTAAAAATACAAGTCATCTTTGCATATAGTGAAAATTAATCATTCGGCTTAAAACGCATTTAAGTAAAAAAATAAAACTAGGAATACATGAAGAAAACGCTTATAATTATAATGAATAATTATTACCTTCGTGTGGCTTATCGTCATGCACCTGGTTTCCACAAGTGATGTCCAATTTTTAATTACTTTTCGTCATCATATGAGGAGAGAATTTCATTCTACGAAAGCAGCTTTGATTCAGACATCTTGATACAAACAATTGCAATAAGGTCGACTAAATTCTTGCATTAAACTGTGATGGTGTATGGGGAAGTCGTCACAACATGGATGTTACTCCTCCTATCCTGGTCCTGGTTCTCTGTCTTGGATCACTTGACGAGAAAGTGTCATTAAACCCAGCTGGATTGACCTTTAATCTTTAAGGAAATTAAAGTTTTCGTAAATATGAGACAAATTTGAAGGATGGAAGAATTTTCTCTCGGAAATACAAGTAAACTGTTCTTAGCGTAAATATTGCTATAGCACACGTTTTACCTTCACCTCGAAGTAAACATTAAACTCAACACTACTATCGTTTCCAGAGGCCCTGTAATAGTGCTTTTTTTTTTTTTTTTAAATAACTCCTAAAATAACTGATGGATTTCCATGATATCAAAGCAGGGAGCGCTTCATACAATGGCCTAATTTTGGGAAATACTGTGCATTGCCAATTACGTTTCATTAACTTTTTTGCTTAAGAAAATGAGGCTAAAGCCAGTCTTAGCCACCCACACATTCGCAAAAGTGATGACGTCCCTCAGTGACGTTGTTATAACCTTTCTTCCCCTGTACCTCCCATCCCCCGAATTTTTAAACGCCTGTTTAACTCCATAGATAATTGTCATATGACCTACCCCAAGCAATACGAAATTCTTTGTCAGTAAAAGTTCAGCATACCTGGTAATGTGATTCGTAACTTTAGACTTTACCTAAACACAAGACAAACGTTTTATATCTTACCCACTCACTTACATTGAAGATCAAGAATGAGATTTATGACAGGAGACGAAAGAAGCCATGCTAACCCTACACTTCGCTCTTCAAGCGAGTGTTGGTAAAGAAATATAGTTTGTTTTAGGTTAAGCCGTAGGACTCATTCTTCCATACAACACAGGTTACTCGATACATCAATTGCCAGGAAAAAATGACAGAGCATTGTTTGATAAAATTTATCATATCAATTTCACCAGAGAGAGTATCATGAATTCCTTAGTAGGTAGACTTCTAAAAGATGTTTCATATAAGGGCATGGACATCGGCCATTTGATAAATTTTGAAATCACACACACACACACACACACACACACACACACAAACACACAAACACACACACACACACACATATATATATATATATATATATATATATATATATATATATATATATATATATGTGTGTGTGTGTGTGTGTGTGTGTGTGTGTTCATACATACCTAAGATTTATTATATTTATTTACGTTATAAGTACCAGTACCTATTTTTGTTACTTAAAAGGTATGTGACAAATATCATTGCGACTTTGTCACTGGAATTATACCAAACTTCAATTAATGAACCAATCAACCTTACTTTGAGAAATCTATTGACATTGTCTACATGCCAAGTTGATATACTCGTATCAAAGTATTCATTAGCTTTGCTTTTCCAAAATAATGTTATCACCAATTGCTGGAAACCATAGATTTATGAGGGATGAAAAAAAAATATGGACACATAAATTTTACTCGTCATCACTCTCAAGGAAAAAAAAAATTGTTTTCTATTTCTACTAATGTTTTTATTTTATTTTTTTTTATTTTATTTCTTTTTTTTAGTCGCATATCTAAAATTTGTAGGAGTCCGAGTAGAATATCTCTCAGTGCGATTCCACACGCCTGTTTTAAACCTCTTCTATTATGTTTGATAATTTGTGTTAACCATCTAATCATTATCTACCACCATAAAACATTTTATTGCTCTTCCGGCTCATTTTATATGTGCAGTACACAGTCTTTCCTAACAGGGATTTACTCGGTAGCCTAATAACAATGGGAATGAAGGAAAGAAGGAAAGAAGGCAAGAAGGAAGGGTGGGGGGGGGGGAGTACTAGGATAGCCATAGCCATAGCCGAAGGAGGGTTGGGGGAACCTCTGCGTCACAGTTACGTGGTTAAGTAACACTTCTTCGAAACGTTCTGAAGTTAGGGAAGAAGTTCCTCTTTTTTCTAAGAGTAAACGGGTTAATTAAGCACATCTGTCAATTCATTTTACCACCAAAAATTAGGCCAATGTTTGAAACATTCATTGCTGTAGTTTCATGGAAATTCATAAGCCGGTTTGTTAGATATTTGGGAAAAAACTATTACACGGCCTCTGGAAACGATAGTAGGTAATAACTGCAAAACATGACAGTTGTTAGGAAATCCACCAGCTGCCTGTAAACAGCATCTGCACGAACATACAACCACAAACTGAGTGACCAGTACGTTCAGCAACGCCAAAACTACAAAGTACTACTCGTGGTATCCTGGGATGTCGCAGGATCAGAGCTAAACTACCCAATGGAGAAAACCAGCTAATACTCGGCCCACCGCTTGTTTTGAAGAAGCTCGGAATGCCAGCGTTTATTCGGTTTCATTTTAACTTCTCCAATGCAGACAAGGATTAAAAGATGCATTTGGAATGTCGTTTAATGGGATATAAGACATCTGAAACTTGGTGTTGGTGGTCTTCATTTATGAATACTTGAGTAGGCGTTAGAATATAGTTCCACTAGATGCTCTTTTTTTTGTATGACTGCACTAATGATAATGGTATATTTAAAATTACTACCTTTTTAAACAAAGCACATTGGGAAACTGCATATCTTTAATGGAAAAAACTAATTCAATATCCATAAAAAATATATATAAAAAAAAAAACATTAACGTTAAATAAATAGGGTCCTCTCTCTCTTCGGGACGTGTCCAAAAGAGGAAGAGCTCAGCCGAGAAAAATTATATGAATAAATGTGTAAAAATATAATTCAAGTTTTCCGCGGAAAATGTAGGACCGCCATTACCGTGAGACGCCGGGGACCTGGTGCTTCCCAAATTGCCTTCAGCGCTGCTCGGCCTTTTTATCTCTCGCGACAGGTTGGTGAAAACAGGTCCTTTTAATCAGGCGAGGAATTTCCGAAAGTGTTTTAGCATAACATTTATGTTCATGTTTTGGCACAGACACTACATATTTCAGTTAGCTCTCGCCCTTGCCAGCTCACACACATGTACAGAATATATATATATATATATATATATATATATATATATATATATATATATATATATATATATGATAAATTTTGCATATTTAGACGTTTTTTCATATTTAAACTAAGCCATATATTTTAATACCTTAATGTCTGGATTCTCTTACCGACCACGGGATCAGAGTCTTGAAGCGAAACCACTGAGATGCCATTGTCTTTGAGTGGTTTCGCCTCGAGACTCTGATCCCGAGGTCGGTGGTAAGAGAATCCAGACATTAATGTATTAAAATATATGACTTATTTGACGCGCACACACACACAGACACACACACACACACATATATATATATATATATATATATATATATATATATATATATATATATATATATATATATAGGCTATATATATATGTGTGTGTGTGTGTGTGTGTGTGTGTGTGGGTAATGTGAGTGTGTAGGTTTAAGTGTGAATAAGAATTAAACATAGAGGAATGTAGAACTCTAGTAGGAAGGAAATACCCCCAATACGACAGACAATTCCTTCTCGTGAGAACAATGACATTCAAGTTTTCCCATTGAGTTCAGAAGTGAGGCACTTTAAGGAACGGCCACGACGGGAAAAACATACATTAAGTCTTGAGGTACTGCATGTGTGTGGATGTGGAGTACGAGAAAATATCAGACAGTTGATTTCCTTCGGGAAGAAGATGAATGTTTTGGCAAATGTGTGAGCAGAAATGTGAACGAAAGAAAAATTAAAGCACTTGGCATGAGGTAACTGAAAAGTGTAAAGCTAGAGACTGGTCTAGCGTTTGTAATGTATAAACGCTACAAACGCACATATGTGTATATACATAAATACATATATATATATATATATATATATATATATATATATATATATATATATAAAATGTGCATAAACAGACACACACATACATAGAAACTGATATATATATATATATATATATATATATATATATATATATATATATATATATATATACACTGTTCATATACAATGGCATTTAAGGTCGGTAACCACTTACATTCAATCATTACTCAATGCAAAATCAAATCTCGCAACCACACTTAAGGAAATCAAAGATTAGGTTCATCTGTTATTTGCCTATGTACAATTGAACACATGAATGCCTGATACACCTTGCTCTGAGGAAGTGCATCTAGCCACACCCTTACTGAGAGGCGAGTACCTGTTGTACCAACCGTGTGTCACACAATTGTACATAATTCCTTTTGTATATATTATGGTTGTATCTTCGCTCTTCCCTCGCACTAAAAAGAACCTGAAACAATGTGACGGGCCGAGAGAGGAGTTGTGAAAACAAAGGCAGATTGGAAACGACTGAGTTATATTGTTGTGGAACACTCTCCTTATATACAAAACTCAAGGCAACAGGACATGACAAGTTCACAAGACAGACAAAATCACAGAGGAAAAACCAGACTTGAATTTTCATGTTCGTTTGAGAGCGAGGGAAGAGCGAAGATACAAGCATATTATATACAAAATGAATTATGTACAATTGTGTGACACACGGTTGGTACATGGCTCCCCCTCTAAAAATGACATACTGAACATGTTAAATAGGTGCCCTGAATCTGGAGAGGTAGTAGTAAACACTGGGCCGATTAGCGGCAGTGAGTGGCTGTAGAAGTCGTTGGTTTGGGTGCGAGCGAGTGGTGGATGATGGGTGGCTGTTGCCGCTCCGGCTCGTCACGGGGTAGGCGAGTGTGTCCTACGGCATTCATAGGCGTGTGTCCTACGGCATTCATAGGCGAGTATGTCCTACGGCATTCATAGGCGTGTGTGTCCTACGGCATTCATAGGCCTACGGCATTCATAGGCGTGTGTCCTACGGCGTTCATAGGCGTGTATGTCCTACGGCATTCATAGGCATGTCCTACGGCATTCACGTCAGCTTCGGTTGAAGTTGAATAGATGTCCTCTTCGTCACGAGTGGAGGCGTTGATGGAGGTTTGAAAGTCATGAAGTGGGTTCACATCACGAGGAGAGCCGTCTGCGGCAGGTTGCAGGCGAGTGATACTGGTCATTTTCCCGAGGGTGAGCGAAGCCCTTTGGTCCTCCAACGGCTGTTGAGAGAGCTGAAAAGGCGTTGCTATCCGGGCGGCTGGCGACGGCGAGTACTGCTGCAGAAGGTATGCGTTGACGGCGTCATAGTAACGGTGAGAGGTGTAGGGGGGATGGGGAGGCGGGAGGAGCGAGTCACTCCGGGGTCACCAATGTGACGAAGCAGGGGGAAGGGTGTGAGCACACACGGTTGGTACAGTGTTCAGCCTCATCCACTACCTCTGTCATCTCTCCCTACACTGTTTGGTAAATCGCAGAGAAGTAAGGGAGTGACAGGGTGCATTTCTTAGGATCAAATTGTGCCAGGAACTCGTGTCCAACTGTACATACCCTGCAAATATACCGAATTTATGTATTTAATTAAGAAATTATAAACTTGCAACTATAGCTAAAATTGCAGCATTAATAATTGATTAAGTCTATCAAATCACGAGAGTAGATAAAAAGAAAAAAAAAAGATTCGTCGAATACGAACAATTTCAGAAATTGCAACACACTTTGTACCTCCAGCCTCAAGTATAGATGGGTCAGCCTTATAATCTCAAATTTTGTTATCAGAGAACTTCCTTGTTTGAAACATCAAAATGTTCGTTGTAGGAGTACAACTAAATCTTCATCATAACTGGGTTTATAAAAAAAAAAAATCTAAGATTTATTTTCATAAAATTTAAACTTCCGAGACAGTTTTGGAAAGAAGAAGAAGAAGAAGAAGAAGAAGAAGAAGAAGAAGAAGAAGAAGACAAGTGGGTGTGTAACTGTCTTAGGACGCAGGTAACCAGATTTTAAATACTTGTTGCCTTTCCCATACATACTTATCCAAATCCCCGTAATTTCTACTACATGAACTCCCGTAACAGCATTAATAGTGTAAGAACTTCAACAACTTGAGCCGCCATTTGCGGAAACTTAATCAAGACGACAAAGACAGAAATCCCTTTAAAAAAGTAAACTTGTTTTCTGGCAGCAATCTCTGGTATAAAAAAAAAAAAAACCACTAATGACGATGGTTTTGACATTAATGGTCAATGTAGTTTCTTTTAGTTTTCATTACGAAAATAATTAAATCCTTTGTTCCATAAAACTATAAGGATGCCACGATGGATTCTGTTTTTATGTTATTTAATAGTATCAAAATTTTGTTAAGCCACCTACGCTCCTACACTCTAAATACTGATTAAATGCATTGATGTAATATAGTTATCGTTAAATAAACCTTTGGAACCATTAAAATAAAAGTTGGTTATAACCCAACTTCATTGAATTTAGAAATGAATTCAACATACATAGCTATTCAAATCTAGATCAGTCACTATTATCTGCACATATTCATAGGAAATAAACAAATAAGGATATTACCGGTCTTGGTATACAGCTTCCAAATTGTGAAACATTCATTAATAAATCCTGCATATACGCTATTCACACCATAAATGGGAATCCTGAAATATAAGACAAATCTTTAGCACTCAGTAGGGGTAGGAAATGGTCTTTCTCTCTCTCTCTCTCTCTCTCTCTCTCTCTCTCTCTCTCTCTCTCTCTCTCTCTCAAGAACTGACCTATGTTATGCAAAACCAATGCCTTCATGCATCTTGTACTTCTCCCTCATGAACAGAAAAAAAGAGTAATTGAAAAGAGGTTCAAAGCGAGCACTTTCACTCCGTTTGAAACGAAGCAAATGGGGAATGGAAATGGGACGTGAGAGAAAAGAACAAGACAGGATAAAAGACAAGACCAGAAAGGGTGAGGTTGGTAGAGGAATGCCACTGATAAAAGATAAGGAAGTAAAAGGATTAAGAGGGATCAAATGTGTTAGGAATCCTAGAAATGTTTTCAGTTGCAGCTAAAGCCGATATAGAATCAATATGTGAATGAAAGCAATGTACATATGTGTTTGCTTAGCTTCCTGTCTTTACGTCATGGTTGTCTTAGTGGATTACTCGAAACATAAATAGAGTCCCACATTATGACAGCACAGGGAAATGTACACGATCTCTTCTCATTAGTCAATTCTTTTGATGCATTGCCCCTTTATATCACACACTGATATTCTATTTCATGGAATTATCCTTAAAACAATAAATCATCTTCTGGGTTTCTCAAAATAATAATAATAATAATAATAATAATAATAATAATAATAATAATAAAAATAATAATAATAATAATGATAATGATAATGATAATAATAATAATAATATAAGGTCATGTGTGTACTTTGGATATTTATAGAAATTCCAGATAATTATAGGACACCAGTAAATGCTCCAAAATCAAATTGTTGGATACGGGTCTTACGTGGGGATCTCAGTAACAGAAAGGCAAATAATCACCACTTAAATGGTGGGGAGGAATCAAAACAGACAAGAGAACTAACAAATGGGAACTATGTTTTCTTCCCAATGTAATAATATCTAAAAACAATATTGAACGTTCCGCGCGTGAACGTCGTTTTTCCCTTTTCACCTGAACTACGAAGCCTACACTTTTTATCCTTATCCCAAATTACTGTAGCATTAATTCTTCAGAGACAAGACACTGGAGGACTTTGTCATATGGCTACCTACCTTCCTTAACACGAACACGCAAATATGCACATATCTAAAATGCAATGATAACACAGCTATCAAAGTGACAAAGGTGAAAGAACCATAGGCCCTAGTGTTTCACTAAAACAAAACATGAGTCATAAATCCCATTGAAAAATGAAAATAAATGCTTGGTGAAAATCGAAAAATCAAAGTGATGCAAACGCTGAAACATCATCATCGTTATTCACATCATTGACATGAATACAATACTGATTATCCCAATTGCATTTATGAAACTATTATAATGTATCTTTAAAAAAAAACTTCGTTCCAGTCATTCGTAATACGTCTCACTATCAAAGTAAAAAGTCCCGTTAAAATCAGCCAACTGAGCATAAGTGACGCAACAATCAATAATTTCATGAGATAACCTGAATTTTATCGATGTTTTCACACCAAAATCCAGGAAATACAGACTTACGTCTTTGCCCGACAACAACGCTTTCCCAAGGGATATATTTTGCATGATTGATATCAAGCTCCGAACGATTCCTAAGGAAGAAGATACAAAGGAAGATACAATCACCTCTTGATTGCATTTGCTTCTCAGAACCCAACAATTACCACTAGATGATCGTATCTGCAGCTGTGTAAAATAGTTATATACTACGAGATTTGCTACTTGAAATTATAGGACGTCTGTTAATAAACATCAAAGACATCTCGTCCTCAAACTTTACAGAATGTTAACGTCTATCAACCATATTTTGTTAAAATATTACAATATTACCGTATAACCAAACATGAAGTTGAGATATATTTCATTGTCCAATCAAATAGAACCAAACCTAACTGGGAAAGCGTAAGTGGTCACCCACTCTTCCCTATGGGCCTACCTAATAACGACCTATGGAAAAAGCTCATAATGGAATCAAGAAAGAGGCTTTGTGGAGGGAGTATTAAGAGTACGTGGTATACATGGTAAGCTTCATAGACAAGGTATAATAATAATAATAATAATAATAATAATAATAATAATAATAATAATGATAATAATAATAATAATAATAATAATAATAAAATGTCATATCCTTTAAAAAATAACTGATAGGGAATGTCAAGAGGCATAGGGGAATTGGTAAAAATATATACATATACATTATATATATATATATATATATATATATATATATATATATATATATATATATATATATATAAGTTAATTAGATGGCTCAGTCCTGTGGGAAAGAATATACAGCAAGTTTTAGTTGCATACAAAGTACTGATAATTGGTGTAAATGTTATCAATTAATGAAGATTATGCTATTTCAAATGTATCCCTATCATGTGGATCAAGATGAAAACTGCTGAGAGAGTAGCATATCACATATAATGTATCCTATGTCTACACAAAATGCTAAAGCATCAAGTCATTCACAATTGTGGTAGGCTATTATAAGTATCCCTGCCTGGCGATCTTCTGGACGGGAGTTCGAATCACGCTGAGCCTCGAGAGTTTTTTTGTAGGGTCTCCAACCCCACCACCTTTGTGAGATAAGGGTTTTGGGGAGTTTATAGGTCTACCTGCCGAGTCACCAGCAGCTACTGCCTGCCCCCCCCCCCTGGTCCTAGCTTGATTGAGAGAGGCTTGGTGCTGATCATATATATATGGTCATCCTCTGAGGCATGATCACAGTCCCTAGCGTCTGCCACTCATGCCCGTCCTTTAAACCTTAAACCTTTAATTTGCTTCAGAAAACACACGATATTTGTATAACTAAGAATCATAACTCTCGGCTGTTCAGTTGGAAACTTTACCTTATAAGTAAATAACTAAATTTCTACTATACCTGGTGAGATTCATTAGTGATAAAAATTACCCCTTTTTTTTTACAGCGTCTAGTAATGCAACTATGTTGTACATTTAATATTAGCTACAAAGGATTTAACTTCATTAAGAAGCTTTTAGTGTAAAGAAGATTTAAAAAACAACATTTCTTTCATCAAAGGTCTTGATTCTCGGCACTGAAGAAAGCGATGTTGTGTGTCAAATGTTTCCAAACCCGTGATAAAAATGAGTTTAATAAAAGCTTAAAGTTTCTGTGTACAAAAGACAACATCTTTTTCTCATTCACATTATTTAATAAATAACTTATTTTATGATTCAACCTTAATACATATATATATTTCCCATTTATAATACTATTATTAGTTCGCAAAATATCTATCCATTCTTTCGATATGAGCAAATGTAATATTAAATATAACAAAATCGCTTTAACATTATCTAATGAGTTACGCAATGAAATTTCAAAAACCTCAGACAGACCAGAACTTCATGAAGTATGAATCAAATGAAAGATCGAAGTACCATGGCTCATAAATACTGTTAAAAAATGATTGGACTCAAAGGGCGATAACAAGAGAAACTTGACAAAACTGAAAATTCTTTGGGGGTTCAGTAGCTCTACCGCGGCTTCACGGCGGATAAAACCATTGATTCTTTGACGAATGGTTTTCGCAGAAACCCTTCCTCATTATACGATGACCTGCTCAAACATTGATGTTTTATTCATTGTTAATAACCGGAGACGAAAAATTCTTACATCCTTTCAGATTTCTTACATCATCCATTTTAGGCGAATGTCCTTCTAGAACCGAACAAGTGCTAGGTGTGGGGTTACTTCACCTTACGCAAAACGTTATTTGGAGATATGACGGACCATTTCAAATACCTTAGAAAAGACATATCAAGTACTTTAGTGTATGAATTCAAACCTTGTAACTGTACCCGGGTTTCATATTGTCTCCATTCACTTCAAATCTCCATCCCAGGTACGTATGTATGTATGTATGTATGTATGTATATATATATATATATATATATATATATATATATACAGACCCTGGTTTCATATTGTCTTCATTAGCTTAAAATTTCCATTCTAGGTATGTATGCATGTATGTATGTATATATATATATATATATATATATATATATATATATATATATATATATATATATGTACATATATATATATATATATATATATATATACATTATATATATGTATATATATATATATATTATATATATATTATATATATGTATATATATATATATATATATATATATATATATATATATATATATATATATATCTCAGGATGAAGCAGAGAGAACAAGACATCATGTGAATTACAATGAACACATAAAAAGGGCAGCTATAAAGGCACTGAGAAGAAAGATCAAATTCAATTAGAGGATTGACACGCCTTAAACTTGATCCGGTGTTCACGACTTTTGAAGGACTACAGTGAAGTGCTAATCTTATAAGCTGAATACCATGTATTCTTATTCAAAACTATCCCTATCCCTTTTGTTTGTATTTGTAAGTCCTTTTCGCCGTCCTGATATTTTGTCTACTATACCAATCACCCTTGTGAATCTCCATATTTCAATATATATATGAATAGGCTTAACAATGTTGAATGAAATATACAGTAGTAATTACTATTTATCTACGACGATCACCTTAATCTTTCTGTCTATGATAATAATCTCAATTATTCCTGGTATTTTTTTTGCAAAAATACTCATTTAATATGTCTGAAAAGGGACGCAGTGTAACGTATGAAATAAAGTACAAATAAAATCCACAAGTGTAATCTTTTGTTAATACATTTGTGTTGTTCGCAAAGAAAGAAATTCGGAACGGGAGTTTGGGCATTTTGTTGGAATTGTGGTTTCAGAGAGGTTACCGCTCAGCGTGACAATATAAAATTAAATACATACACACACACATATATATATTTACATATATATATATATATATATATATATATATATATATATATATATATATAAAGTCAACGGTAGCAGGGTGACGGATTGGGTTTAAGGCGAGACAAATTGTCTATTCGGCTTCTACTCCTTACACCTGGAGGATGATCTTACTGAAATTAGTATGGACTATTCTTAGTTAGATAGATCCTGTGCACCACAAGGAACTTGGTATCATTTGATGAATTTAGCCAATGAATCCCCGTGAGGCCCTTTGCATCAATTGGCGTGGGAGGAGATTATGATGATGATATACTGTATATAATCCCACGCCAATTGACGCAAAGGGTCTCGGTTAGATTTCGCCAGTTGTCTTTATCTTGAGCCTTGAAATCAATACTTCATCTTTCTTCACCTCCTACTGCACGCTTCATAGTACTCAGCCAGGTAGGTATGGGTCTTCCAACTCTTTTAGTGCCTTGTGGAGCCCAGTTGAACGTTTGGTGAACTAATCTCTCTTGGGGAGTGCGAAGAGCATGCCAAAACCATCTCCCTCTACCCTTCACCATGATCGCATCCACATATGGCACTAGAGTAAGCTCTCTTATAGTTGTATTTCTAACCCCTTTCCTGCTTTTCAACTGCCAATCTTCTTCCGAGGATTTTGTTCTCAAATCTACACAATCTGTTGGATATTGTTTCATTGTCATACCACGATTCGTGTCCATAAGTAACACTGATCTCATTAAACTGATATATAGCCTGGTTTTTGTATGAAATTTAAGACGATTTGAATACCAAATTTTACTTAACCTGATTTGCTTTATTCAATCTTTCATAAAACTCAAATTTAAAGATCCTGTATTAGAGACCATGGTTCCTAAATATTCAAATAATTCTATCTCATTAATACTTTCTCCTTCCAATGATATTTCATCTTCCATTGCATACTCCGTTCTCATCATCTCTGTCTTTCTTCTATTCAATTTGAGCCTAACCTCGTGTGATATTTCATGCAGTCTGGTAATCAAGCTTTACAAGTCCTGTGGTGATCTGCTATATAATCAAATATTCAAAGGATGGATACAACATTTATATCAGAGCCTCATGGCGAAGCCTCTCATGACCTGCAGGTTCATTCATCCTTTGACCTGCTAAAACTCGTTATATAAAATCCCACATCATTATCCTCCACGCGAAGTCCTCTATCAACCTCTTCAACGTCCGCCATCATCTCAAGTAAACTTTTCGTAAACTTTAGCCTTTAGGACTTAATGAAATATTACGGGGTGTAACTCCTCACCCAGTAAATGGGACTCCAAGGACTGGTCCTAATTACGGCGGGGGAGTTCAGGAGATTGAATTATGCTATCCCGAAGGACATTAGTCAGTAGCACGATGTTTGAATCATCCTTCCAAATTTCCTCTTGCATGAAAGAGTTATCGTCTGTCCAATTTCGTTCTTTATCGACATAATTCATTACCATGCAACACTTGTAGAGTTTCATGTTATATTACTGCCAGCTCCCATGAATGCATGCGCGCACGTGAACATACACACACACACACACACACATATATATATACATATATATAGATATATATATATATATATATATATTTATATATATATATATATATATATACACACGTATATATATATATATATATATATATATATATATATATATATATATATATACACACATATATATATATATATATATATATATATATATATATATATATATACACACACATATATATATATATATATATATATATATATATATATATATATATATATATATATATATTCCTCTTTGTGGGCGGTGATATCTTAGCGTGGTGAAAGGGTTTGCATATTGTCATGATCAACAAAACTATACTGGTCAGGGACACATATACTAGGTTGGTTAGCTGTAAGCTATCAGGCAGAAGTTTCCCATCACAAATTCGCTGTTGGCCAGAGTGGTAATGAAATCTGGTCAAAACGCAGACATGAATAAGGACATGCCTAAAATTCTGAGGCCTTTGTCCTGCATTGGACAAGAATATATATATATATATATATATATATATATATATATATATATATTTTTATATACACACACACACACACACACATATATATATATATATATATATATATATATATATATATATATATATATACATATATATATTTATATATATACACACATACATATATATATATATATATATATATATATATATATATATATATATGTATATATATATATATATATATATATATATATATATATATATATATATATATATATATAGTACTTGGGGATGTTACTCTACGTTTAAAATGTATAGACAATGTCTTAGTGGTGTCCAAAAATCAAAGACAGTTTCTCTTCGTACAGACTGTCCTACAGATAGTTTTCAGGATAACAGCAAAAATAAATTTACTTTTCTCCATTTATTATTTGGTGTCAACACGTGTTTCGGATCACTTCGCGACCTTTCCTCAGGACTA
>NC_090727.1:109756557-109834057 GCF_036898095.1 Palaemon carinicauda | reverse complement strand
AAAAAACATGATAATTGAATTGAAATAGAAAAAACATAAGAGAAATCAAAGTAAATCCTTCAAAAATAAAATGAAATGATTGAAATGCTCTAAAGGGAAAACACAGATATCGAAATCAAAACAAAGACACAGAAATAACCTGGAAAGCACTAAGAAGAATTCATAAAACATATATATATATATATATATATATATATATATATATATATATATATATATATATATATATATACACAGCATATATATATATTATTACTATTATTATTAAATGCTAAGCTACAACCCTAGTTGGAAAAGCAGGATGCAATAAGCCTAGGGGCTCCAACAGGGAAAATAGCCCAGTGAGGAAAGGAAACAAGGAAAAATAAAATATTCTAAGAACAGCAAAAACATTGAAATAAATATTTCCTATACAAACTATAAAAACTTTAACAAAACAAGAGGAAGAGGAACTAGATAGAACAGTGTGCCCGAGTGTACCCTCAAGCAAGAGAACTCTAACCAAAGACAGTGGAAGACCATGGTACAGAGGCTATGGCACTACCCAAGACTAGAGAACAATGGTTTGATTTTGGAGTGTCCTTCTTCTAGAAGAGCTGCTTATCATAGCTAAAGAGCCTCTTCTACCCTTACCAAGAGGAAAGTGGCCACTGAACAACTACAGTTTAGTAGTTAACCCCTTAGGAGGAGAAGAATTGTTTGGTAATCTTAGTGTTGTCAGGCGTATGAGGACAGGGGAGAATCTGTATAGAATAGGCCAGACTATTCGGTGTCTGTGTAGGCAAAGGGAAAGAACCGTAACCAGAGAGAAAGATCCAATGTAGTACTGTCTGGCCAGTCAAAGGACCCCATAACTGTCTAGTGGTAGTATCTTAACGGGCGGCTGGTGCCCTGGCCAACCTACTACCTATAAATATATACTTACATATATATATATATATATATATATATATATATATATTATATATATATAATATTTATATAATATATACACATAATATATATAATATTTATATATACATATATATATATATATATATATATATATATATAAATATATATACATATATATATATATATATAGAGAGAGAGAGAGAGAGAGAGAGAGAGAGAGAGAGAGAGAGAGAGAGAGAGAGAGAGAGAGAGAGAGAGAGAGAGAGAGATAAGCTTCCAGTGGAATTCCCCACCAATACACACAAGCTTCAAATATATTAAAAAAAGGAGCAAATAAAAAATAATAAAAAGGAATCACCTAAACTTCAAGGCAAACAACCGGAAGGTTTACTTGCCTGGAAGGTTTTATCGGGAAAGGTTCAATGGAAAACCATTGCCATTTCAATGGTGATTGAGCTTTAAAGGTTTAAAGGTTTTAAAGCCGCTCATAAATAGTGTATTCCTTTTTTACACTTCATGGTCGAAAAAACTTAATGGAAAGACAGACTAAAAGTCAACGTTGGGCCAAGTTATTGAAACTACTATAATTATCAAAAGAAAGATTAAATCAAAATAAATAATTCACCAAGTCGAAAACTGTAATATACATACCTGTATATAGTAAGACGGTTTTATGCATGAAGAGGTCTGTTATTGGTACTAATAAAGTTCAATTACATTCGTAGATAACCTCTAATAATTTCAACAAACTAAAGCCTACCTGTGCCCTACCAATCCCCTCTCAACAATCGAGGCCTATAACTCGATGCAGCATCAGGAATCCTATGTGACATAGCAATGTTTCAATGAGAAAAGAACAGCCAACACAAGAAAGACTAGAGTTTCCATTCAAAATTCACTCATTTTGGTATTTTGCGCATAATGTTAGAACACCACAATAACTATCTGGCCACGATAACTGAAATGAAACGGCATCTAATCTCTCTATTTATTCAGAAAACAAAAACAAAATCCTATTACATCAACTACTCGGTGGGAGGGGGTGGGGGGTCACAATGGGACAAAAAATAGCAAAACGTAATTTAAAAGGAATTCTAAGCTTTAAAAAGATTAGTGTCATTCGAAGTTGAATAGTTTTTTAATGTATTGAAATTTCTTGATATTCATTGAAATTTTCAGGTTACTGAGGATATCAACATTACCGTGGGCAACTTTACTATTTTCACTTTTAAAGGTAAAAGAAACAAGAGTTACTATCATCGCTGGAGCATGTTGCTATTTCTTAAAGAATTGAAGATTATAATAGAAAAGTTGCGTAAAAATATCAAAAGAGCTAAAGCCTGATTAATAATATCCACTTAGTAAGTGTGGAAAAGGGTGACCCGATTCTCGTCAAGAGATTCCTTGACCAAGAGGGAAGAAATTGAAAGGAGAGGGAAGAGAGAAACCTTCTCCCATTAAAGAGAAAAGGATTCAGAGAACATGAAAGGGCATGGTCACTGATTAAGGAAGAAAGATCAAGACGAATCCGAAGTATGAGTTCTAGCCTAATCAAGGAAGAAAAAGCAAGACGAATCCGAAGTATGAGTTCCAGCCTAATCAAGGAAGAAAAAGCAAGACGAATCCCAAGTATGAGTTCTAGCCTAATCAAGGAAGAAAAAGCAAGACGAATCCGAAGTATGAGTTCTAGCCTAATCAAGGAAGAAAAAGCAAGACGAATCCGAAGTATGAGTTCCAGCCTAATCAAGGAAGAAAAAGCAAGACGAATCCCAAGTATGAGTTCCAGCCTAATCAAGGAAGAAAAAGCAAGACGAATCCCAAGTATGAGTTCCAGCCTAATCAAGGAAGAAAAAGCAAGACGAATCCGAAGTATGAGTTCCAGCCTAATCAAGGAAGAAAAAGCAAGACGAATCCCAAGTATGAGTTCTAGCCTAATCAAGGAAGAAAAAGCAAGACGAATCCGAAGTATGAGTTCTAGCCTAATCAAGGAAGAAAAAGCAAGACGAATCCGAAGTATGAGTTCCAGCCTAATCAAGGAAGAAAAAGCAAGACGAATCCCAAGTATGAGTTCCAGCCTAATCAAGGAAGAAAAAGCAAGACGAATCCCAAGTATGAGTTCCAGCCTAATCAAGGAAGAAAAAGCAAGACGAATCCCAAGTATGAGTTCCAGCCTAATCAAGGAAGAAAAAGCAAGACGAATCCGAAGTATGAGTTCCAGCCTAATCAAGGAAGAAAAAGCAAGACGAATCCGAAGTATGAGTTCCAGCCTAATCAAGGAAGAAAAAGCAAGACGAATCCCAAGTATGAGTTCCAGCCTAATCAAGGAAGAAAAAGCAAAACGAATCCGAAGTATGAGTTCCAGCCTAATCAAGGAAGAAAAAGCAAGACGAATCCGAAGTATGAGTTCCAGCCTAATCAAGGAAGAAAAAGCAAGACGAATCCGAAGTATGAGTTCCAGCCTAATCAAGGAAGAAAAAGCAAGACGAATCCGAAGTATGAGTTCCAGCCTAATCAAGGAAGAAAAAGCAAGACGAATCCGAAGTATGAGTTCCAGCCTAATCAAGGAAGAAAAAGCAAGACAAATCCGAAGTATGTAATAAATACTTTCGGTGGGTTTATTAAAGCGATTAGATTTTGGAGAAAAAGTAATAAATGCAGCCTATGGTTTTTTTCATTATATCGATGACGAAGTTAGGAACGAAAGGTAACGGCTGTTGTAAATGTGTACTTCAAATTATGATCGAAATCACGCTCTCCAGTGGAAGGCGAGAGGCTACCTACTGAGGCACAAAAGTAATAAGATGGAACCCGAGTACTTACAGTGTGCCAGAGGAGTTACAGAGCTAAGTTAACACCTCTCCACCCCTATACCAGAAAGTTTTACATGTGCGAAATTCACGATTTGTTAGTACTTGATAATGCTCTTCATTCATCAAATAATCATTTTCCCATGCAGCTTTCCAATTTTGTCTTTCCTTAACTTTATCTTAAAAATAAAACACAAATACACACTCTCATCAGTGCACTGCCTATACATTCTCTATCTCTCCACTACAATACCTACCTTCCATTTCATTCCCATTACGTCTTCAACCTCACCTAGACTTACTTACTGCCATTAGATATTATCTATCACTGACGGATAATGAATTTCAAAAGTTTTCTAACCTACCATTCCTCGTTCCTCCTTCCCCAAATAGCCAATCTATCTCTCCTAAAGGTGTGTAAATCATTACGGGTTATTATAGTCCTGGAGCCAAGGGGTGTTTGCATCCATTTTATGTCCATAAAATTACCCACCTGATTTTGATAGTGGACCACCTTGGACACATTTTTAGCGAGGGTGTTTGTTCTGAAACCCGGCAGTAATGGATATATTCACTAGTTTGTTAGAAATGCTCTGATGCAAAATCGCTCCAAAAGTTAGGGGTACGGGAAATTAAAATTAACACAACATTGCACACAATTAACCTATGGTTTTGTGTTGGTGCTTAAATTGAAGCTAGTTTAGTTATCTACAACATGAAAACAAGTTCAAGGTCATCAGATGAAAGTCAAGGTCACCAGAGGTCAAAGTGTCACGTAATTTTACTTATGCTTGAAATTAAGACTTTCTTTCATTTGAAGGCCAACAAAAAAACTCATGATGATATAACTGTTTATTTGAATGCACATCTGAATACCATACAATATTAGGTAATTTTAGAAAAAGAATTGAAGTCTCTAACACAAATAGTAGTCCTTTGAGGTTGAGTTGAAAATAGCGAAAATCGGCAACTTTTGCCAATTACATACATGCAAAAGACAGACATACGGCAATGCACAGGAACATCATTTTACTTAACAGATATGATAAGAAGGGTACAAAAACCATTTTCCATCAACCTTTACACCAACATTTTAGAAGAATATCAGTTGCATGCATGAAACCTATTTACTAGTGAAACGATCCAATGATACCGGATTTCTACAGCCTGTGTTTTTTGACTGGCAGCTGCAGTAGGGGCAACATGTAATTTGATTTTGTCTGCAAGGACAGCGCTGGGTAGCACAGGCAGAACATTTGCATGGGAGTGGAAAATCATTTGGAAGCAATAACTGCATTCTCTCGGGCAGCAGAGCACAGTAATCCTGATAGAAGCCAAACTCGCACGGGTTTAGTTCTGCATTGTCAAGGCAGTGTAACTGCAAGTATGTCCCATATAATGCTCGAAGTATGTGTCCTTTAACTGAGCGACTAGTTGGTGGAAGGTCTAATATGGTCTTCTTGCTGTGATGGTAGAGATGATGCCTCAGCTGGTCCATTGATTTACATGGTGTTCCAGATTTGAAGACGTTCACAAGATACTCTTCAACTGCCGCAAAGTCAATATTGGTTGGATCCTTCCCAAATTCACAGAGATATTGAGCAGGCTTTGCTTTCAAACCAGAAGATTTAGTTCCAAATTTGCTTGATGAATCACAACCAGTAAGGTGATGGAGTGGTAATATGACTTTGCGGATCTCAGGATCCATCTTCTCTGCCAAGGTATGCAGTGGTATGTGTCTGGTTGCATTTCCCACACCTGCTCTTATCCACAGTTCCTTGAGGCCATAACCTCTCAAGAGATTCCAGTAATGAAGTCCAAGTACCAGGACATCTGTGTCATTCTTGGCTTGTTTCTCTGATGCCTTCCTTCATATCTGACATGTTCATTCTGCCTAGTATCCATGCAGCATCATTCATCATTGTAACATTTCTTCGGCATTCATCTGCTTCATACAGATCTTCCGGAGCCTCATACACAGTTGGAAGACTGGGTTTCTTGGCAGGTTTTATGTAGTTTCTCAAAACCTGACAACTTAGTTCCTGTTTGAATTGTCTTTCTCTGTGTGTTACCTGAGTTTGGGACATATTTGGTCTACTATTCCCTAATGTACCAGCTGGTTTGTCCTGCATTAGGATAGACACAGTGTCATGACTTCCACCAATTCCAGACAAAGTGTTTTCCTCATGATCAAAGTTGTCAAATGCGCCAATAGTAAATCTACTTCGATCAAACTGACTGGGAAGAGGGACCTGACCCCGATTTGATTCAGTGACATATGAAGCCATATCACAATGATAGCAAAGAACCTCATCATAACTGGTTGCAAGTCCAAACCGATTGAAACTTGAGATGAGAGTTTTTGACCTGTAAGCATTGTATATTGCTTCTGAGTTCAGCATGTGCAGAGGAGTGCGCTTTCTACCATTGTTCAGTATGTAAAACATGACCTGATAAACAGTGAGTATTTTTCTCCTTTTTCCATCAGAAATGTCACAGTCATCCAGGTTTTTATGCTGTGAGTTGTCATGGTCATTGTAATTGCACTTCACATCAAAGTCAAACAGTGTTGAGAACAATTCGGCAACTTCATCTGGAATTGCTATGTCTCTGTACGTTTTCTCAAGTTCATTGGCGTCACAAAATTTGTCATTGAGCTCAAAGTCCTCTTTCAAGAAACAATTCCTTAACAATAAACCACACTGTTTTAGTATATCTGAAGTCATTTCCCTATCAGAGTGTTGTGGCATACTATCTACAGCACTATTCTTGAAGAAGATTGTAGGGGCCTTTGCACTTTGAGGGGTGAAGAATGACACATCATTACCACACATATTTAGCAAATACAGTTTCACATCCCTGTTTCTGAAGGCAGTGACATCTTGATCACCACTCTGTACCACTTTATTGCAACTATCAGATACATATGACAAGTTGTAGCACCTCCCAGAGTTCAAACCTGGTTCAATGTTCTTCATTACATCTGCAAAAATATCCAGCTTCTTTTGACCAATGGACGGCAACGCAGACTTGTAGGACTGCCTTTCTCCTTCCAAGATATATTTGCGGATGCAGTCATTGTGACAGTACAAAATTACCCCAAACACAGCATCTGCATCTTGCAAGTCACTGGTTCGCGTGTATACTTCATCCTGAAGAGACAGTGCAGCTCTCAGGAAGGACTTTGCACGGCCTTCCTCCGAGATTCGCCACTTCTTGTATACATTGTTGTGTTTTACATGGCCACATATGAAGCACGGATTGGAGAAGATGTCTACATTTTCTGCACTTGATGCTGGATCCCGTGCTGCAGTTGAGGAACGTCTCCTCATCTGACCACCAGATGAGGTACTCTGCTGTGCACCTGCGTCAGATGTTGCTGCCAGCTGCAATCTCTCAAGATTCCTTTAGTGTGTGTACCGTTTGTAGCAATCATTATTAACATGGTAGACAAACTTCGCCTGATCAACATGATTCAGTCTCTCTAACACACAGTCCCCTCTAATGCCAGCAGCTTGGATTACTGCTAATCTGCCATTCTCTGTCCCTGATGTATTAAGGTTGAGTTCATCTCTTTGGCATTTGATGCACTCTCAGAATCAGTGGATTGGCTAGGTATCGGTGAAGCTGTCCGTCTCCGTTTTCTTGGGATATCCGCCATTCTTGATGATGTCCCTATGTACTCGTCAGTCCTGAAAAGAAAAAAAAAAGAGTATTAACCCTTAATCGGTCACATATAGGAAAAGTGTATGGTTTACTTTTTTGCCTTGGTATTATAATTCAACGATACTAGCTAAGATATTTTTGCTAAAAATGCTTTTTTGATAAATTAAATATTAAAATTACAAATTGTTACAAAATTGAAGTAATCAAATTCTAACAAACTAGTAAATATCTCCATTACTACCGGGTTTCAGAACAACACCCCAACTAAAATTGTGTCCAATGAGGTCCACTATCAAAACCAGGTGGGTAAGGGATGCAATTGAGAAATTTTGCCAATTTTCGCTATTTTCAACTTAACCTCAAAGGACTACTATTTGTGTTAGAGACTTCAATTCTTTTTCTAAAATTACCTAATATTGTATGGTATTCAGATGTGCATTCAAATAAACAGTTATATGATTATGAGTTTTTTTGTTGGCCTTCAAATGAAAGAAAGTCTTAATTTCAAGCACAAGTAAAATTACGTGACACTTTGACCTCTGGTGACCTTGACTTTCATCTGATGACCTTGAACTTGTTTTCATGTTGTAGATAACTAAACTAGCTTCAATTTAAGCACCAACACAAAACCATAGGTTAATTGTGTGCAATGTTGTGTTAATTTTAATTTCCCGTACCCCTAACTTTTGGAGCGATTTTACATCAGAGCATTTCTAACAAACTAGTGAATATCTCCATTACTGCCGGGTTTCAGAACAAACACCCTCGCTAAAAATGTGTCCAAGGTGGTCCACTATCAAAATCAGGTGGGTAATTTTGTGGACATAAAATGGATGCAAACACCCCTTGGCTCCTGGACTAATTACCAGGTACAGGAAGGAGCCCGTTAATTCTGGCACAAGGGCAGCTGAAACTAATAAAAGCACCGGTAACGGAGTCCTTACATCTTGGCGACATTGACCTGAATAGTAATGATGATCATTTCCATCATTACTTCTCTCCCCAAATGGAATGTTATTTTTTGCTGCTATGCTTATTCCCTTCCGGAATTTGTCCTAAATAAATTCGAAAGCTTAAAAGACAAAGACAGTTTCAATGTGCCACCTATGCAACTGCAGCGCCGAAACCGCACATACGCATTCACTAGTAAAAATCTCCAGTTCAGCAAATATTACGGGACTTTTCAATTGGTTCATCAATGTATCTCAAGTTGAACTGTATTGTATCGAGTCAAGAAACTTCTATCTACTAGTTGAATTGGTATGAATTTCAAAATCTATAAGAAAACAACAATTCCCCAGAATAAAAACAGCAGACCAGGAAAGATATTTTCCTACGGCAAAATATTCGTGATAAAAGTGTAGAACTAGCAGAAGTTTTAAGACGTCTCTAGTTATAGCTCAAAGTTTCTTTAAATAACCGCTATTCATTTGACAAAAACCAAAAATGAAGCTGAGGGGTTGAACTACTTTACATTGTATTAGAATATAGAAATGGTATATCGCATCTTATGATCTATGAAGAGGTAAAAATAGGAAAACACGTTTTAGGCAAGACTTCTCTCAGGAGCAACAATTAAGACTGATAACCGTGTATCTCCGCAGGAATCGAAAGGATCTTGCTATATAACATGTCAGAGAAACACAATTTCTAATAAAGAATAAGAGATTAACAAAAGCGCACAGAGAGTAAACATCAGTCATCGCAAACCTATGAATAAACAGTAAGATAATTAAATGTTCCAGTAAAAGCTCTAGGAATAAGACTATACGTACAGTAGGCAACTCCCTTCCCTATTACAAATTGACGAGAGGAGATAAAGAGTCGCCTATCAAACAGAACAAAGGAGAGAGAGAGAGAGAGAGCCAGGGCCTAACGGCTTCCAGGGCCTCGGAAATGGCATCATACAATTTTCAGACAATTGCATTTGAAAAAGACAAAATATTCTTCAAATTCTACTTTGCCATACACACATATGAAATATATATGTATATATATATATATATATATATATATATATATATATATATATATACATATATATATATAATGTGTGTATACATAAATATAATTTACATGATATACTATATATTAGAAGGAATAATCAAACTATAGAGAATGTAATGAGTGTTGAGGGTCTTGGCGAAGTTGCAAAGGAGAATGGAGCACATTTCATAAGTTTCTGGTTAACAAACAATCTTGTCATTGGAGGTACTCTTTTCTATCACAAGGACATCCACAAATATACATGAACTTCATCATATGACAATTACAAAAATCAAATAGAAAACTATTAATAGAGAATGTGCAGTAGTGATCACCAGCTCCTCATTCATAATAAAAAAATACATTCATTTCAATGCTTCAGCAAAAGTATAATAGGCTAGCTGTAAGGATTTTCAAAAAAAAAAAAAAAATAAATAAAATAAAATATGATGCTTACTGTGATTATTATGAAAAATAGATCATGATAAAAGCTTTGGGGCAACACTATTTCTGCAAAGATGAAAAGAGGAACATTTTCATACAAATACAAAGAATAAAATCCCTACATCGGAAACCCTCCGAGATTCCTGACCTGTTTCCTGCAATAACTCTGGTGGGGAAAAAAAGGAGAAAACAATCGAGAATCGTATCCAGTAACTTTCCATATCACTAATTGCGGATCAGAGAGCCACAGAAATTCAGCAATCCCGAAAGCAATAATGATGACGAATTTCATCTTATAAAAACAAACATAGAACCGATTCCCCCATGCGGTGAATCGTCGACTTGGAAATGTTTTAAAATGCCAGCTACGATGATATGCTCAAATACTGGGACTGAATTTGACATTCCCTGTAATTCTTAGAGACTAGAGAAAAAGAATAGGAACAGTTTAAATGGTGTACAGTAGAGAGAGAGAGAGAGAGAGAGAGAGAGAGAGAGAGAGAGAGAGAGAGAGAGAGAGAGAGAGAGAGTGTCTTTTTATGAAGAACACAGACGAGGTCAGTATACTATATAGATACTGGTTATGAGAATGTTGACAGTGAAAGCTGGGAGAACTGATACACAGGAAAAACAAGAGTAGATTTCAATGACCATAACTGGTATACAGAACTGTATTAATAATAATATCATAAGCGACAGTCCCCCTGAGCATAACAGAACGTAGCGCGAGCAAGATTACTTTTTCCGTTGTACTTGTAGAAAAAGAAAGGAGAGAAATTGCTATTTATAATTGTGTATTTAATTGTAAATAATAATTCCTCAGCGATCTATATCGAGGAAAAAGATTTTATTAAAAAATCTGATACCCTTCGGTTTAAAACTCGCTTCCAATTCCGCTAAGATCGCTACTTTTTCTAAACATGTTAAACATTTCCAGAAATCTTAACACAAAGATCTACTAAGACAGTAGTATGACCTCTCTTTTTCACACACACACGCGTATATGTATGTATGTATGTACGTATGTATGTATGCAAGCATGTATGTATGTATGCAAGTATGTATGTATGTATGTATGTTGTTTTTCTGTCAAGTATAACAAATGGGATTACCTAGGGTGACTTATCAGATCAACTACTTTTTTTCGTTTGTTCTCACACCACTAATTTTATTATAATTAAAAATAAAGTTGATGAGGAAAAATGTATAATCTAACATTACAATAAGAAAATTACATTATTATCAGCATCAAGATGATAACGAAGTGTTAAATATATCCAACAATTTCCTTTCCGTACATGTCTGACTCCTTTTTCGTCCCCCATAAAACAAAAAAACGTGAAACTCGAAAACATAACTAAAGTATTTTGCCTAATTGAAATGTTCCCTTTTCTTCGTTTCTATTTTGACCGCCAGGAGGAAAATAAACTCCATCCAAGAATAGCCCAACGGTCAGGTTACTTCACTACTATTTCCAAACCTACCGTTGAGTTGCTAACGATGTGCGGAGCGGAGGGGGAGAGAAGATAAAGGGTAGAGGAGACCTCTAGAACCGCTGGAAGAATAGCACACAGTCCTTTAGTTAATCTTCCAGTTCAAGCAGGACGGAAACGCAGTGAGTGCAACTGCCAAAAGAGATTGTGATTGGATGCTGCATTCAGAACGCAAACACCTTTTGATAGTCATGGCTACTGTATTTTGCCACTAGGAATTCACAGAAAGAAAATAATACCCAGACAAATAAGTTCTTTCAGTAACATAAATATGACAAAGATGGCGTATTGTAAATTAATCAGAAATCATATTTGCCATGAGAGAATTTCTGTAATCATTATTATTATTACTTGCTAAGCTGCAACCCTAGTTGGAAAAGCAGGATGCTATAAGCCCAAGGGCCACAACGTGGAAAATAGCCCATGAAGAAAGGAAACAAGGAAAAATAAAATATTTTAAGAGCAACATTAAAATAAATATCTCCTATATAAACTATAAAAAAAATTGTAACAAAACAAGAGGAAGAGAAATAAGATAGAATAGTATGCCCAAGTGTACCCTAAAGCAAGAGAACTCTAACTCAAGACAATGGAATACCATGGTACAGAGGCTATGGCACTACCCAAGACTAGAGAACAATGGTTTGATTTTGGAGTGTCCCTCTACTAGAAGAGCTGCTTACCATAGCTAAAGATTCTCTTCAACCCTTACCAAGAGGAAAGTGGTCACTGACCAATTACAGTGCAGTAACCCCTGGAATGAAGATGAATTGTTTGATAACCTGTGTTGTTAGGTGTATGAGGACAGAGGATTATGTAAAAAATTGGCCAGACTATTGTGTGTGTGTGTGTGTGTGTAGGCAAAATGAAAATGAACCGTAACCAGGGAGAAGGATCCAATGTAATACTATCTGGATAGTCTAAAGACCACATAACTCTTTCGCGGTAGTATCTAAACGGGTGGCTAGTGCCCAATCCAACCTACTACTCAAGATTGATATAAGCACACACTGACACACACACATAGGTGTAAATTAAATGGTTTGGGATTGCTCTTCGCACTCCTCAAGATAGATTAGTTCACCAAACTTTTAACTGGGCTCCAAAACGCACCAGAAGAGTTGGAAGAACCCAGGCCTACATGGCTGAGGACTATGAAGCGCGAAGAAGGAAATGATGATGAATGGAGAAGTATTGAATTAAAAGCTAAAGATAGAGAAGACTGGCGAAATTTAACCGAGGCCCTTTGCGTCAATAGGCGTAGGAGATGGTGGTGATGATGATGATAATATATATATATATATATATATATATATATATATGTATATATATATATATATATATATATATATACAGGTATATATATATATATATATATATATATATATATATATATATATATATACATATATATATAAATATATATATATATATATATATATATATATATATATATATATATATAGATTTACTAGTGTGATTATAGATAATCTTATATATCATATTTAAAGAATCAAAGTATTCGACCATAAGATTTTGCAGAAATAGTTTTCAGAATTGCAGCAAGGTAAAATTAAAAAGATTGATCATCCAAGAAGAGACCAAACGGAAATAATGAAAATTAGAAAAGAAGAAAGCATCGCTGCTTGATCTCAAGTTAGGCTAAAAGGAACTTTGATCATTATACGATCTACGGTTTGTCATTCAAGGTACACTGTATGTGATGCCCCTGAAGTTGCTTACTAAAAAAAAAAAAAAAAAAAAAAAAAAAAAAAAAAAAAAAAAAAAAAAGCTAGGTTACAACCTGAAACTGAATAGGCGAAATAAAGGATGGTGTTGAGATATATAACCATGAGAAAAGGTGAATGACTTACATGCGCAGGTACACTAAGTTCAGTGCAAAGGCGCATATTAATACGCATGTACATTTTCTAAATGAAAATGATCAAAGCGAAAAGTGCAATTGGCAAGATAAACTCTATCAATTTTCTCACATGAATTTGTGAAGTTATACTCCGCTTTAAGGTCTAAATAAAAAGCTATTCATTCGAATAACATTTCACCCAACCCTCAACAAATAAATATTCAGGATGGCAAAAAGCTCCAATGTGGCTGAGTAGGCTGTCAAGAGAGTTGAATCTTGAAAGAAATAGATTTTAGCCATACTTTTGATTTATCAGTCATGACGGCGGTCCCGAAGTAGGCAAAGTATACAAGTAAAATAGAGTGTTTAAATTAATAATGTTTTTACTATTTCTGTTGTACCAAAAGCCAAATTTGACAGTAGAAATATGACGATTACCATCTTAATTTTTTTTTTTTTTTTTTGGTCAAAAAAGCAAAGTTCCATAAAAACCATTTACTTCTTTTATCGCATGAATTCGTAACTACTGTTTAATTTATCGAACAGATTACAATTAATTAATTCTACGCTCACAAGATTATTAGTGCACTTACAGTTCATGAGAAAGTTCGTATTCAGTTGACTTATTAACCTGCAATTTCTATATTTCTACTAATACTGAATGTAGAAAGAAAGCGTGAGAAATCTGTATTGTTTTAATATTCTAGTAATATTGTTATATTTGTAAGTAGATTGATCTCATGTACCATGGAATGAACAATTTGAGAGCACCTATGTTATTCTGTCATTACATAGGACATTTACAACCTCTGATTATGAGGCTGGCATCATACGATCTTTATCTGCTTTATACGAACATTCTTATTGTCCTCTTTAAAGTCATACAGTCATTTTGGATTTGGACTAAATATTATGCAGGTTATCCCAAGCACAAATACTGTCAGGACATAAGTCTTGTTGCACCCTTCTTCCTCACCTTATTGAAGGGCCATGTTAGTACTGCATGACAGATATTATTTCCCCAAATATTCCGTTAATGTTTTTATATCGAATTGGATTTACGATTTGCTTAAGCATTTTGATGTTCAAGAATGTCATATTCATATTGTTGTATTCATCTATGAAGTGCTGAAATCTTAATGCTGAATTAAAACTTAATTGATGACAATCTATTTTCCTTTTGCTCTTGTTTTTATTGCCTCAATGGTTAATATTTTCGATACATTTTAGTCACTTAATTGTTATTTTTTCCAAATATTTCACCATTGTAGTCGGCCATTTTCAATTTGTTGATACACCGCTATCATTTTCTTTAATGTGTTGCACTTAACAATTAAGCTCTGATGGGGATCACGTGAATGATAATATCAACATCAAAAAGAATTGCGAAAAGAAATTATAAAAGACACTTAATTGCAACAAACTGAATTTTCTAAATATCAAAGTATTTCCATATTATTGATAACAAGATGTAAAGGAGTTACAACTATCTAGGCCCAAAGTTTTGTGAAATATATTTCTTCTGAGACTTAACATACAAAATACAAGTATTTTATTCTATTGTTCAATGACTTTTCATCATATCATTCAATGTACTACAACATTAATTTGACCGTTGAAAAGCGTGAAACGCTCCAACCAATACTCAAGAAAATATGAAATAAGAGAACCAGAGAATCAAAATTCCTTCCTTTTCTTAACACCATTCCCAATTTTCTTGCCCTCGTTGACGGCCCTCAAAAACTACGAATGGTACCATAAGCTACAAACACACACACACACACACACACATATATATATATATATATATATATATATATATATATATATATATATATATATATATATGTGTGTGTGTGTGTGTGTGTGTGTGTTTATATATATATATATATATATATATATATATATATATATATATATATATATATATATATATATATATATATATATAATGTGCATGTTTGCGTGCACGCTCTCGCGTGGCATAGTAGTGTATAATACAAAAACGCTAACACAAAAAGCTCACTCAACTAAAACCTATTGAGCGTCATGTCTAATTTCCATAATCAGCAAAACAATGATTAGAATCATATTACCGGTAACAAATAATTGACATCTATTTCAAATCATTGGACCTCATTGAATGCAATTACTCTAATTAAACGAACACGTTCGAATCAATTACAAAGTATCACAGAAAATCATTACCACAAAAAAAAAAAAATCTATATTGTACTTACTGTAAAGAAATTAATTTAAAAACTTATTATAAAATGATAGTTTCCCAACAGCACTGACATATCAAAGCTGTTGTATTCAAATTAACCGTAAAAATTCATAGCATGTCATAACCTTGGTGCACATGCAGGCAAGGGACAATATCTGCTAAAATAAAATATTCACTTCTTCATACTCTCGATCTTGTTGACTTGAGGTTCGGCTCTCCAAGAACACATAAAACTATCATATAATACACATATTCTCACGTGCATAACACAAACACACACACACACACACACACCACACACACACACACACACACACACACATATATATATATATATATATATATATATATATATATATATATATATATATATATATGTGTGTGTGTGTGTGTGTGTGTGTGTGTGTTTGTGTATGTGCGTGTTTGGAATACACAAAATCTTACACACGAACTAACATATGCATACAAGTGGCCGGAAAACAAAGATCTTTCAACCATGGTGCCTTCAACAGCCATGGCTAATTTCCATAATCCGCAAAACGAATATTACAATGATGTCGGCAGCAAAGAACTTTCAAAGTATGACATCTCATTAATGCTAATATCCTCATTAGTAGGAAAAGGCTTATATAAATCTTGATAACAATTATACAAATAGCCAATTAATAGCTATTACTGAAATTAGTTTTTTTACATAAAATAGTTGTTTAAATAGTTCTTTTTATTAAGAACTGTAAACTATAGTTACTATAAACTTATAGCTTCCAAACAATACCGGGGCATGAAAGAGGTTGTTTTCAGATCCAATAGCAATAACAACTCCACAGCATCCCATGTCACTGACAAGCATTATACAATCCATCTTTTTCATATTATTATCACGCTTATATGACCAATCTCTTGCTTGAGGGTACGCTATTCTATCTTATTTCTCTTCCTCTTGTTTTGTTAAAGTTATCATAGTTTATATAGGAAATATTTTAATGTTACTGTTCTTAAAATATCTTATCTTTCCTTGTTTCCTTTCCTCACTGGGCTATTTTCCCTGCTAGGGCCTCTGAGCTAATCGCGTCCTGCTTTCCCTACTAGAGTTGTAGCTTAGCATGTAATAATAATAATAATAATAATAATAATAATAATAATAATAATAATGATAATAATGATAATAATAATAAAAATAATAATAATCATTATTATCATTATTATTATTATTATTATCATTATCTGCTATAACCAATCTTTCACATTATCATCTCGCTGATATGGCATATCACATTCACAGTCATCACGGCAAATCCTATCCTTCCCTATCCAGTAAGGATAGCCAATGCCGCTTATGCCTCCTATCCCACACAGCACACATACATCACCCCTCCATTCCCTACCTATTCCCATTACACAAGCACGCTCTACAGAAATTCCTTATCCCTGCCTATCCATTTCCCTATCCTATCCCACGCAGAGCTCTATCCTCCCTAATGCAAACCTATTAAACAGGGAAATGTAACGTATCCTTTGTCTCAATCTAAATTGCTAATTTCCTTCAGCTTCTCTCCTGCTTAACCTGAGAAAAATAACTCCTATCTTTTATTTTAAAATATCCCCTGTCACACTGGTAATCCCACTTCGCTCCTTTTGCGTTAACAAATATATTAATGTCTAATATATTAATATATAAGTTAGGGCAGAATGTGTGTCCACCCCTCCCCCTCTCAAATCCCTGCCTCCCTCCCTGCCTGCCTCCCCGGAGACCGTACTCCCTCCCTCCCATTCATTGCTTCCGCTTTGTCTGTTGTTCGCCTTCGCTTCTTTGTCCTACACTGAAAACTCCCCTCTCACACCGCTTAATTGCATAACGCCCTTTCGCTCTTCTTCTCGTGAAGTCTTTCGCAAATTTCTCCTTTTGTTACATTCCTTTATTGTCCCTATATCTTTCCCTACACTGCACTCCCTGCTCCCTTCCTGCATTACAACCCCCTACATTTTCAACTATTCTCTCTCCCTCTATAACCGTTGGATTGCTGCTAACCGCCATGGCTGCTCCCTCACACATATCATGCACTGTGTCCTCTCTTCCTTTCTCGAAGATTCTAGAAGCTTCTGTCGCGTTCCCCCTCTCGTCCCCCATACCTCCCCAAACCCTACCTTTTAGAGAGAGAGAGAGAGAAAGAGAGAGAGAGAGAGAGTAGTCTAGATCGTAGTTGGTTGTCACAACACAACATTAGCATGGATATTGTGTAACCGGACAAGACGTTGGGAGAGACGATTCAAAATTCTATACGAAATTTTTTCCGTCAACAGAACTTGATATAAGCCTTCGGCTTTCAATCCATCGTATAGTGGCAACGGAAACCGTAATATCCTTGAGTCTTTATTACTTACAATATTTAGAGAATCTCTCTCTCTCTCTCTCTCTCTCTCTCTCTCTCTCTCTCTCCATGTATTGTTTGTAGAATCCCAGAGGTTGGACAGCATGGATGTAAGAGAGGGAGAAGCAGGAACAAAGAGAGAGAGAGAGAGAGAGAGAGAGAGAGAGAGAGAGAGAGAGAGAGAGTTGAAGATTAGGTGTTGGAGGGAGATTGTGGGAGATCTAGTTTAGAAATTGTAGGTGTTTTGGAGGACTGGGCGAGACTGACGAAAGATTGGTGGAGATTGACTGTTGGAGGCAGATTATAAGAGAACTGATAGAATGTTGGAGAAATTTGCTGGAGGAATAATATTAGGTCAAAGTATGTTGAAGATTGTTGGAGAAAGTTTGTTATAGGTCTAATGAAACTGAGATCAGTAGAATTACTCAGAAAATAATGGCTCTGAAGAAACAACAGGCTTCCCAGTTTATTCAATTGTGTGGATTAAACTTATTTTATTGTTAATATTTTCGATTTTAGAGCAAAGGCCGATGGGGCTAGCTACCTTACGTCATGGAGAAAATAGGAAAGATAATTTCGTGGACTTCGGTCTATTGTATGGGACTGAACTCTCTCTCTCTCTCTCTCTCTCTCTCTCTCTCTCTCTCTCTCTCTCTCTCTCTCTCTCTCTCAGACCTCTGCTTAGACTTCCGCCTCTACACTGATGCACGCGTGCACACACAATCACGTTTCATATATACCCATAGGCAATGAATATTGGTATTAATAACACAGGGAGAAGAGGGAAAGATATATCAAATTTGAGAGAGAGAGAGAGAGAGAGAGAGAGAGAGAGAGAGAGAGAGAGAGAGAGAGAGAGAGTCATAATTAGTATTTTCTCTACCATGCTAAAGCATAGCCTGTGATTAGCCGCACATGAGCCAAATGTAAATGGAACTTCTAATGCAGTATCAGTGTTATTAAGGAAAATTATGTTGTCAGGAGGAAAATTGGCAACACTGCTTACTCACTATCACTAGAATCATTCGATTTATGAAACTTCCATATTTCTATTTTGTTTATATTGTGTCATTTATTGATATTTTCGTTATATTATCTGTATTATTTTACCCTATATTATAAAATGTAAATTTTCAAATATATATATATATACACACACACACACACACACATATATATATATATATATATATATATATATATATATATATATATATATATATATATATTAAATTACAGTCTCATTGCTGTCTAGAAATTATTATTATTACTATTATCAATAATTGCTAAGCTACTACCCTAGCTTCTAAGCCCATGGGCTTCAACAGGGAAAAATAGCCCAGTGAGGAACGGAAACAATGAAAAATAGAATATCTTAACAATAACATTAAAATAAATATCTCCTTTATAAACTATAAAAACTTTAACAAAATAAGAGGAAGCGAAATAAGACAGAATAATGTGCCCGAGTGTATCCTCAAGCAAGAGAACATGGTAGAGGCTATGGCACTACCCATGACTAAAGAACAATGGTTTGATTTTTGAGTGTCCTTCTCCTAGAAGTGCTGCTTACCATAGCTAAAGAGTCTCTTCTACTCTTGCCAAGAGGAAAGTGGCCACTAAATAATTACAGTGCAGTAGTTAACCCCTTGGGTGAAAGAAGAATTGTTTGGTAATCTCAGTGTTGTCAGGATAGAGGAGAATCTGTAAAGATTAGGTCAGCCTATTCGGTATATGTGTAGGCAAGAATAAAGTGAACCGTATCCAGAGAGAAGGATATGTTCAAGGTATTATGTTTGCACGCACACACGCACGCACACACATTTACCATAACAATGTGCCCCTTGCAACGGACTGTGGGTGTTATTACTATCCCATTCCACTAGATTAACTGAAAGACAAAATAATGATCTTTTTAGGTGATTATGTCAAAATTATTCAAACAATAGAGAAAACCTACATCGAAAACAATGGCGTAGACCTAGTTTTACGTATCAAATTCATTTATTTTATCCTAACGAGAAATAGACGTATGTCGTGTTCGAATGTCTTTAGTTCTAACTTCGACATTGCATAAGCAGTTATCACTATAATTGTTTTACGGTTATAGTCATGGAATAGGCATCTGGAAATCAATTCACTTAGGCCTACACTAAAATAGGGCATAAATTTCTCAAATAAAGTTAAGATCAACAGAAATAGGTCTAAATTTAAAAAACGAAGCCGACGCCAAGTCAAAACGAACGTTTAGATTTTGAGAAGATAAGGCTTATGACGTTTTGTTCGTAGGTGCTGTCGTTCTAATTCTCCCCTACTCTCATATATATATATATATATATATATATATATATATATATATATATATATATATATATATATATATATATATATATATATATATATACACACATATATATATATATATATATATATATATATATATATATATATATATATATATGTATATATATATATATATATATATATATATATATATATATATATATATATATATATAGCAGAGATTCTTCCGTAAAAAGACGTATGCTATTGTAGAAAAGCAACGGAAATAATCACCTTTACTGTTAGTCGGTGGCCTGAGGGGGCTCACCTTGCACCCCCCCCCCTCCTTAAAATTGACATAAGTGCAATTAGGTTGTAGCATTTGATCCATATTTTCAATTTGTTTTAATGTTCCCAATGAAAAAATAGGGACTCGCTAGCACTCCTTGGCCACTTTATTTGATGACATCATCAAATTTTGCAGCTGCCAGTTTTGGGGTAGGGGAAACCTACTTGGACATAATTCCGGACCGAATGGTCAGAGAAAGATAAATGACATATCAAAATGTTTGTTTTGAGCCTCTCTAACAGATAAAATAGACAATTTGCAATTATGTTTAATGATTAGGTCACCAGAGGTCAAAAGGTCACCAATTTTGGGGTCAAGTGAAAATTTTAGGCACCTCCATAAATGAAACCCGAGGACCAGCCAGACCAATATCTGATGACTTTTTCTGCCTTATTTCATCTCTAGAGACCTCAAGAAATAGAATGATACCCATTAAGTGTACTTATTAGCCAAATCATGAAAATGAAATGTTATGTAAAAAGGTCAATTTTCAAATTTGTCGTTTTTTTTTTTTGCGTCAAAATCGTAAAAACTGATAAAGCTCTTAACTCTTCTTATAGAGGGGCTACGGAAATTATTTTGGTGTGATTTTCCAGATTTTTGGGGTCAGAGAATCCAAAAAAAAAAGCATTCTCAACAATGACAACTAATGCATCATGCTGAAATTCAAGATGGCCGCCACTCTGGACGCCGTAATTTTGACTTGGCTATGACTCCTCCATGAATGCAGCAAGAGAGATAATATTCGTGTCCTCACCCAGGTTCTTGAGATGACAGCATCCAATAAAGGCAGTCCCAACAAGTCTGTCAGTAAATTTGGAGAAAGTCACCTACATCAACAACAGAAATGCTTTATTTGAAGGTTACGACAATCATGAATGAAATACAATAAAACTGTACATAAATGTACAATATACTCATATGATGCAAGACCTCATTGGGAAAATTCACACTGTGTTGCTTTGGACTACAGAAAAAAGTCAACCTATGCAAGGTATAAAGTTTGATGGTCTACTTGGGTACCTTTGGGTCCACTTTTAATTAATGGAAAGGTAATTATTGGAAATATCTTGTGATACAAGGGAGGTCCTTGGTCCTTCGACCCTGAAATCTATCATCTTGTTACTTGAAACTTTCTTAGTCCAAGTCGGACCCACCATCATCACTTTCATAGTCATCATCAATATTTCCATCACTTTCATTGTTTTCATCAAGGTTTTCATCATCAGACATCTCATCATCGTCCATCGTCTCAAGTATATCAGCCATACCTGTAGGAAGTGCAGTTCCCTTGAACCAACAGGGTTCTAGATTTCCATCCTTCATTATTCAACCATGATCCACAGCTGGATAACGGACTTCAGGTTTGGGATAATAGGCACGTTTCCATATCGCAACCTGATAGTTCACCTCCTGATATGCTCATTTAGACACTCTTGGTGGGTGAAGAGATGAAAGATCAACATTCTTCTTTGAATCCAGCGACTGCCCACTGCATTTTGACTCGAGCATTTGGTATCGAAGCTGGTCAACCTCCTTTATCTTAGTTTTGGCAGATTACATGGTGCAGATGAAATCTTCAAGAGCAAGGAATATTTCATCGGTTACCTCCCATGACTCCCCTAGGCAACTGATGACTTCTTGGTACTTTGGGCATTTCTGTAGAATTAACAGCGGTTTTAACTTGACAATTCCCTTAAAGGCACTGGTCATATCGGATCTACTGAATGCATGCAGACTAAGGAAAGCGGCACAGTAATTTGGTGTGAACCCTTTCGATAGTTCTGTAACATCTATGAATCGCCTTCTATTCCCAGTGCCAGTATCAAAAAGGAGTTGCACACCTAAGTTTGGAGCATAATACAGAAGTATGAAGAATATGTCACAGTCTGGACTTCGAATCCGAAGAAATTTATATCCTTCATCCTTGGCATAGGGGGAAGGGAGTGAGAAGGGGGGAGGGAAGGAAAGGAAGGGAATGAGAAGGGAGAGGAAAGGAGGGGGAAGGGTTGATTGATTGATTTATTTAAAGTTTTCAGGCATCCTGACATCTGAGGTCATTGACGCCGGTAACATTTAATTTATGTATACAAAAATAAAAAATAAAATAAAATAAAAAATAAAAGAGTATTCAACTAAAATCATAAAAGTTGAATGTCATAAAAGTTAAATATTTTTCAGAAGACCTGCTTCTGAAATAAATCTAAAAATGCCACTTGCATGGTAGAACACATCATTTCCAAGAATCTTGGCAAGGATGAACCTGCCACCCTCACCTCGAGCCTCAAACAAATATCTATTCCTTAAGTTGTTATAATTGGGGCATTCGGTCAACAAATGCCTTACTGTTAGAGGTACTAAACAGTCGTCACAATACGGTTGGTGTTGGCCCTTCAGAAGAAACTCATGTGTCAACCGAGTGTGACCAATATGGAGACGACAAAGAGACGTCTCCCATTTTCGGGGCATCGTATTATACCTCCAAGGAGATATGTCATTTATTACCTCTCGCATTTTATTCCCATCTACGCTATCCCATTGCTGTTGCCATTTATTGCAAACCAATTTCTTGATGTCAGGTAAGAAATCATTACAGGGAATGGGATACCTTCTTGGCAGCAACTCGGATGCAGCCTTCTTAGCCAGTGAATCTGCCTTCTCATTCCCAGACACACCTACATGTGCTGGAACCCAACAAAATTGAACTGTTATACCTCTCCGTCCAATAATAAAAAGCCATTCTAAAATCTTTAAAACTAGAGGGTTATTAGAATTAAAAACTTCTATAGCTTGAAGGACACTCCTTGCATCACTAAAAATTGTAAAATTACCCTCCTTCTCCAATGCTATTTTCTCAATAGCGGTTAATATGCCATACAGTTCCGCAGTAAATATGGAAGCGGTCAGAGGAAGTGCACTTCTACAATTAAAACCATTACTATGTACTCCAAATCCAACGCCAGCATTAGATTTGGAGTCATCAGTATAGATAAAAGTTGATCCTCTATGTTCTTTAACATGTTCATTAAAAACAGACCTGGCTTCTAGGTCTGACATATTCTTCTTATCTCCAATAGAATATTTACAAAAAGATATCTCTGGTAACTTCCATGGAGGCGTTGATGATACCTTGAATGGAAGTACCTTATTTCTAATTATATCCAGACTTTTTAATAATCGTTTCACCCGAAAGCCATAAGGTTGAGGAGAATTTGGGTGTAACTCAAAGTATGATACGTGTCTTACAAGGCTTGCAGTCTGAAAGGCTAGAGAGTTAGGGAGTCTTTGCAATCTAAACCAATACCGAATAATGGAAGACATTCGGTAAAGGTCTAGAGGTAACTCTCCAGCATCAACAAGGAGACTTGGGATAGGCGAGGTTTTAAAAGCTCCAGTAGACAATCTAATACCTGCATGATGTATCGAGTCTAATATTTTTAACCGGCTTGGGGTGGCTGAAGAATATATCTCACAACCATAACTAATTTTGGAAAAAATCAAGGCCTTATATAATTTAAAAATAGTATTGCGGTCTGCCCCCCCATGATGTATGGGACAATACTTTTAAGATATTCAGAGCTTCAACACATTTAGCTTTTAACGCTCTCAAGTGAGAAACCCATGTAAGCCTACAATCAAATATCAAACCTAAAAATTTAGCTTCTCTTGCACATGGTATCCGTTGACCTTTAATGTATATATCCGGGTCTGGATGTACTCCCTGGATACGACAAAAATGGACAATGGTAGTTTTACTTGACGAGAACTTAAATCCATTCATGTCAGCCCACTGGATAATTTTATCAATAGAGTGTTGGATTTTTCTCTCAACCATTGCCATTCTAGTGCCAGCAAATGATATTGAGAGATCATCCACAAATAATGTTCAGAGAACATCCTGGGGAATGGCTGAGGATATCCCATTAATTGCTAGTGCAAAAAGGGTTACACTCAGCACACTAACCTGAGGAACTCCTTCTTCCTGGCACTTACTCTCTGATAGAGTTTCCCCCACTCTCACTTGAAAAACTCTACGCAAAAGAAATGCCTGAATAAATAGTGGCAGCTCTCCTCTCAATCCCAATTCATGAATGGTTTTAAGTATACCATATCTCCATGTGGTATCATATGCCTTTTCAAGGTCAAAAAATACTGTCACATGGTGCTGTTTGGAAGCAAGGGCTTCACAAATAGAAGACTCAAGTCGTATTAATACATCAGTTGTTGAGTGCATTTTTCTGAATCAAGATTGAATCGGTGATAAAATACCCTTCTTTTCAAGGTACCACATCAGCCTTGCATTGACCATCTTCTCCTTGATTTTACATAAACACGAAGTCAATGCAATAGGTCGATAGCTTGCTGCTAAAAATTTGTCCTTACCAGGTTTTAAAAAGGCTAAAATAATGGCTAGTTCCCAAACACTTGGGTAACTATGATCATGCCATATTCTATTAATAATACTTAAAATAAATAACTTTGTATTAAAATGTACATGTTTAACCATTGCATATGGAATTCCATCGGGTCCAGGAGCTGTATCGTTGCAAGTAGCGAGTGCGGAATCAAGTTCTCTTTCAGTAAAAGGAGAATTATACGATTCTTCCCTTCCTGTTGCAAAATTTAAAATTTTCTTTTCTTCAATGCTCCTGTACTGGTGACCAGGAGCTGCTACACTCTTGCACGATACATTTGAAAAATGGTCAGCCAGGGCATTACTAACTTCACTTCCTTCAGTCACAAACTGACCATTCACTTTCAACACTGGTGGTGGGTTCGGGGTAAATTTGCCTGCAATTTTTTTTATTTTCCTCCATACAGAAGATGGTGGTGTTCTACTATTAATGGAGGAAACAAATGCCACCCAAGATTGGCATCTAGCTTTCATGGCACGACGGAACTGTGCTCTACACTTTTTGTATGATATCAAATTTTCATCAGTACGGCGTCTACGCAATCTAGTCAGAGATTTTCTGGTGGCTCTGTGCAAGGCTGTTAATTCTGAGGACCACCACGGGACTGGTCGTCTTCTGAAGAGTCCTGTGGTTTTGGGAATCGAATTGATTCCTGCTGTATGAAAAGTTCCATTCAGTAGGTCTATGGCATCATCAATACTTTCAAACTGTTCTGCTCTCCCTTCGATTTCACTTAGCTCAGAAAATTTAACCCAGTCTGCCTTGTCTAGATTCCAACGTGGCAATCTTTGCAAAGGCGGACCCTTGTTGGTGTTTATAATGATTGGTGCATGATCACTAGTATGCCAATCATCTAATGTCCTCCAATCAAAATCAAGAAGGCAGTTAGAGCTTGCAATTGAAAGGTCAATGCATGACAAAGTACCTGTCTGAACATGGAAGTGCGTGGGCTCTCCTGTATTAAGGAGCCCCACATCCTCATTCTCCACAATTGATGAGATAATATTGCCCCTTGTGTTGGCCAAAACATCACCCCATAAAGGATGTCTACCATTCATTTCTCCCAGTAAGAGAAAAGGTTGAGGGAGTTGTTGAATGACTTCTGCTAAATCATCATATAAAATATTATCATTTGGAGGTAAGTAGAGAGCATATTGTATATTTTCTCCCTATATCAATTTGTACAACAACTGCCTGCAGGGTTGTACGTATAGACATGGGTATTTGGGGAACATCTCGACGAATGTACATGAGACTTCCGCCATGGCTCCCTGCTTGTTGATTATATGGTATTCTATAGCTAACATACTCTCGAGGACTAGGAGTGTTAGAATCAAGCATACTTTCCTGTAGACTTACAATTATGGGGGAATGCTCATGAATTAGGAGCTTAAGTTCTTCATATTTCGCCCTCAAACCCTGACAGTTCCATTGCAAAATGGAGGAGAAAACTATGGATTATTTCTGGAAGACATCTTGGATGAGGTCTTCCCATTAGCAGTTTTTAATTTAACAATATTACCAGTAGGTTTCTTCAGAGGTGGTCTTGTTATGTTGGGTTTTACATTTGTGTTTTTCTTTGTATTCTTTTTATCTATTTGTTGAGGTGGATGGTGGACCTCAACTTGAATTTCTGATTTATTCAGTTCATCTTCTGGTTCATTAGAAACATCAACAGACAAAACATCAAATTTATTTGATGTCATAACCTTAACGTTTCTAATGGAGGGTGGAGAGAGAGATGGAGGTCTCTCTCTTTTACGATTAATAGATGGTAGGATTCGAGGTTTTTGCACCTTTCCCACAACAGGTGCATCAGGTAAGTTAGTCTTAAGTGGAACCTGCATCAGATCAGGCAAGGACATGGCCTGAGAGAGGTTTGTATTATCTTTTGCAATGGCGGCTGAAGGCTGTACAGCAATGGGCAATGACCTAGTGTTAATACACCGTGGTAAAGCCTCAGGAGGTAATATGGTTACCTCGTTATTTGACATTTTGTCAGATAGAATACTTTTTTTTGAGCTATTGGCAGTGCTAGGTTGGTTTGATTTTAATGCCTTAGCATATGTATTTGATTTATTTAATAGTCTTTTGGCATGGGTCACACTTATGTGTTCTAAGTTTGATTTGTTGAGGGCAGCTTCCTCCAACTTATATAGCTCGCAGCTCTTGTCTGGGGATTTGTGATTCGAGCTGCAATTTAAACACCTGGCTCCAAGTGCACACTCTCCATGGTAAGATTTGGAGCAAATACCACAAATCTTCTCATTTTTGCAAACTTTGGACGGGTGCCCAAATTTAAAACAATTAAAGCATTGTAATGGCTTTTGCTTGAAGGGTCTTACTTTAATCCTTTCGTTCTCGATAATAATATGAAAAGGTACATCAGCATCCTGGAACGTAAGGATTATCATTGATGTACCTGGGACTTTGTGAACTTTCCATACATTTAATGGGCACATGGCCAGTATCTCCTCCTCTGTAAAATCATATAGATCTCTGTTAAAAACTACGCCCCTTCCGTAGCTAAAATTTAGGTGGGGTTTGACATCTAACTTAATGTCATCATTACTTATTTTCATATTGGACAATATTACCGACTGTGTACTGGATTTGGCATGGATAAGGAAACTATTTTTTCCAAAACGATATATATCGCCTGGTGCAATAGTTCCTACTTTTTACTGAATCAATTTGCATATTTTAAAATAATTCCCTGTAACCCCCCTTTGATTCAGCTATAAGCCACATCGGTGGTTTTGGATTTCTCTGGGAGGGCATAACTAAATCTGCGTCTTTTTCCAACCAATCGGCAGGCCTATACACATCCAAATCTTTTGGTACCTTATCGCAGAGACCAGCCGCGACATTCAAGTTATTAATTTTAATATTATTCAAGTGGAATGTGATGAGGTTATATGGAGTTGGTGGAAGGTTGTTGCAAGCAGTGAAAAGTTTCTACAAAGGTAGTAAAGCATGTGTTAGAATAGGAAATGAAGTGAGTGATTGGTTTCCGGTGAGAGTGGGGCTGAGACAGGGATGTGCGATGTCGCCGTGGTTGTTTAACTTGTATGTTGATGGAGTGGTGAGAGAGGTGAATGCTCGAGTGCTTGGACGAGGATTAAAACTGGTAGGCGAGAATGACCATGAATGGGAGGTAAATCAGTTGTTGTTTGCGGATGATACTGTACTGGTAGCAGACACAGAAGAGAAGCTTGACCGACTAGTGACAGAATTTGGAAGGGTGTGTGAGAGAAGGAAGTTGAGAGTTAATGTGGGTAAGAGTAAGGTTATAAGATGTACGAGAAGGGAAGGTGGTGCAAGGTTGAATGTCATGTTGAATGGAGAGTTACTTGAGGAGGTGGATCAGTTTAAGTACTTGGGGTCTGTTGTTGCAGCAAATGGTGGAGTGGAAGCAGATGTACGTCAGAGAGTGAATGAAGGTTGCAAAGTGTTGGGGGCAGTTAAGGGAGTAGTAAAAAAAAATAGAGGGTTGGGCATGAATGTAAAGAGAGTTCTATATGAGAAAGTGATTGTACCAACTGTGATGTATGGATCAGAGTTGTGGGGAATGAAAGCGATGGAGAGACAGAAATTGAATGTGTTTGAGATGAAGTGTCTAAGGAGTATGGCTGGTGTATCTCGAGTAGATAGGGTTAGGAACGAAGTGGTGAGGGAGAGAACGGGTGTAAGAAATGAGTTAGCGGCCAGAGTAGATATGAATGTGTTGAGGTGGTTTGGCCATGTTGAGAGAATGGAGAATGGTTGTCTGCTAAAGAAGGTGATGAATGCAAGAGTTGATGGGAGAAGTACAAGAGGAAGGCCAAGGTTTGGGTGGATGGAAGGTGTGAAGAAAGCTCTGGGTGATAGGAGGATAGATGTGAGAGAGGCAAGAGAGCGTGCTAGAAATAGGAATGAATGGCGAGCGATTGTGACGCAGTTCCGGTAGGCCCTGCTGCTTCCTCCGGTGCCTTAGATGACCGCGGAGGTAGCAGCAGTAGGGGATTCAGCATTATGAAGCTTCATCTGTGGTGGATAATGTGGGAGGGTGGGCTGTGGCACCCTAGCAGTACCAGCTGAACTCGGCTGAGTCCCTGGTTAGGCTGAAGGAACATAGAGAGTAGAGGTCCCCTTTTTGTTTTGTTTCATTGTTGGTGTCGGCTACCCCCCAAAATTGGGGGAAGTGCCTTGGTATATGGATGGATGGGACTTATTGCACTAAATACTTCGTCATAACTACTATAAGATATCCATGAATCCCAAGTTTCAGCTTCAAGTTTCATCCTTATTTCTTTTATGCATCCATAGCATTCAAATGCTTTACATAGATCATCATAATTTGTCTCTATTGAAATTTGTGTAACATAAAGGATTCGAAGTTTCCTCGTGTTACCCAAATTACTCAATTTTGAAATATCAGTAGAATGGGCCTTTCCCGTTCCGAGGTCATCAACAGAGCTTTCCCTTATCACATTAACAGAGGTCGTCAACAGTGCCGGGGGAGAGTCAGCGTATCCAGGGGATGGGGGTTCGTTCCTTAAACTAAGAATCCATTAGACGAAAGAGAGAGAAAAGGGTAAGTTTGATGTACCTGCTCAAGAATGTTAGGCCACCACACGTCGGAAAGGAAATTTGCATTCTCCACTATCGGCACAATGAGAGTATACTTCCCAGATGGTCCACTCCATACCCTACCCGAAGGATAGCATCAAAACAGATATAGAGGCACAGGTGTAAGCTGAACCCGCCTGTTAGGACTGAGACCAAGAAATTATGGAATCATTCTCCCCATATCTATAATGACGGGCTTCCGGCCAAAAGCCGAGAGTCCTACCCCAAGTATTGGATCCCCCTGGATTCCGAAGACCCAACACTTGAGAATAGTTCCGCCAAAAAGGTCCAAACCATCTTCGGGATGACTGAAATCATCCAATACTCTCCCATATAGCTTTGAAAGCAAACACCTCCCAACCGTGATACCTCCTCCCACTCATCAAAGCAGGCAGCAATAAAAGATGTATGAACATCCCCGCTGGGGCTACAATGGATGTAAAAACATTCAAGCCATAGGAGAAAAAAAAAAAATAATAAATATATATGTACATAATATATACACACATATGAGGGAAATTTTTCTCATAAAGTTTGGAAAGCAAGACTGAAGAAAGTTTATGAAATTAGGATAAGGTCGAAGTAATATTGAGAAAAAGAAAAAGGTGAGAGAGAAATTTAGATTCGAACTGGGGGAGCATTTCCCCAAGTTCGAGAGCCCTCTTGCCCGTCACCAAGTTTCAGCACGGGAATGAAATGCCCTGCTGAAGCTCAATGACTTCATCAAGGCATTCTCTCATTAAGAGGGAGAGGGGGAAAGGGAGTGAGAATGAAGAGAAAAGGAGGGAGAAGGGAGTGGAAAGGAGGAAGGAAAGGAGGGGAAGGGAGTGAGAAGGGGGGAAAGGCGGGGGAAGGGAGTGGGAAGGGGGAAAGAAGGGGGAAGGAAGTGGAAAGGAGGGAGGAAATGAGGGGGAAGGGAGTGCGAAGGGAGGGGGGGAAAGGAGGGGAGAGAGATTGAGGAGGGAAAAAAAGAGGGGAAGGGAGCAAGAAGGGGGAGCATAGGAAGGAAAAGGGAGTGAAAAGGTGAAGGATAGGAGGGAGAAAGGAGTGAGGTAGGAAAGGAGGGGGAAAGGAGTGAGAGGGGGTAAGGAAAGGTAGGGTAAGGTAGTGAGAAGGGCGAGGAAAGGAGGGTGAAGGGATTGGGAAGGCGGGAGGAAAGGAGGAGGAAGGGAGTAAGAATGAGGGAGGAAAGAAGGGGGAAGGGAGTGAAAAGGGAGGAGGAAGGGACTGAGAAGGAGGGAGGAAAAGAGGGGGTAGGGAGTGGGAAAGAGGGAGGGAAGGAGGGGGAAGGGAGTAAGAAGGGGGAAGGAAAGAAGGGGGAAGGGAACGGGAAGGAGAGAGGAAAGGAGTGGGAAGAGCGTGAGAAGGGGGAAGGAAAAGAAGGGGGGGAGGACTGAGAAGGAGGGAGGAAAGGAGGGGGAAGGTAGTGAGAAAGGAGGAGGATGGGAGTGAGAGGGAAGGATGAAAAGAGGGGGAAGGGAGTGAGAAGATGAGGAAAGGAGGAGGGTAAGGGAGTGGGAAGGGGGAGGAAAGGAGGAGGAAGGGAGTAAGAAGGAGGGAGGAAAGAAGGGGGAAGGGAGTGAAAAGGGAGGAGGAAGGGACTGAGAAGGAGGGAGGAAAAGAAGGGGTAGGGAGTGGGAAAGAGGGAGGGAAGGAGGGGGAAGGGAGTGAGAAGGGGGAAGGAAAGAAGGGGGAAGGGAACGGGAAGGAGAGAGGAAAGGAGTGGGAAGAGCGTGAGAAGGGGGAAGGAAAAAAAGGGGGGACTGAGAAGGAGGAAGGAAAGGAGGGGGAAGGTAGTGAGAAAGGAGGAGGAAGGTAGTGAGAAAGGAGGAGGAAGGGAGTGAGAGGGAAGGATGAAAAGAGGGGGAAGGGAGTGAGAAGGGGGAGGAAAGGAGGAGGGTAAGGGAGTGGGAAGGGGGGAGGAAAGGAGGAGGAAGGGAGTAAGAAGGAGGGAGGAAAGAAGGGGGAAGGGAGTGAGAAGGGAGGAGGAAGGGACTGAGAAGGAGGGAGGAAAAGATGGGGTAGGGAGTGGGAAAGAGGGAGGGAAGGAGGGGGAAGGGAGTGAGAAGGGGGAAGGAAAGAAGGGGGAAGGGAACGGGAAGGAGAGAGGAAAGGAGTGGGAAGAGCGTGAGAAGGGGGAAGGAAAAGAAGGGGGGGGGACTGAGAAGGAGGGAGGAAAGGAGGGGGAAGGTAGTGAGAAAGGAGGAGGAAGGGAGTGAGAGGGAAGGATGAAAAGAGGGGGAAGGGAGTGAGAAGGGGGAGGAAAGGAGGAGGGTAAGGGAGTGGGAAGGGGGGAGGAATGGAGGAGGAAGGGAGAAAGAAGGAGGGAGGAAAGAAGGGGGAAGGGAGTGAGAAGGGAGGAGGAAGGGACTGAGAAGGAGGGAGGAAAGGAGAGGGAAGGGAGTGAGAAGGATGGAGGAAAGGAGGGGGAAGGATGGAGGAAAGGAGGGGGAAGGAAGTGAGAAGGGTGGAGGAAAGGAGGGGGAGGGAGTGAGAAGGGGGGAAGAAAGGAGAAGGAAGGGAGTGAGAAGGAGGGACGATAGAAGGGGGAAGGTGGGAGGAATGGAGGGGAAGGGTCCCTCTGGTAGGTACCAAAGGATACCCATGATTCCTCCGGAATCGCCGGAGGTGCTTCCATCATTCAATTTGGCTTAGCTTATTACGAGAAAAATACAGATGACTAAAGTCTCCAATCCCTTAAAGACATCGATCCACTGAGACTGACTTTTGAGCCTCCGGAGACTCTTAGTTCTTCACACACTGTCTCCAAGATATTTTCATAAAACTGCAGTGAAGACTTCTTTAATCCTGAAGAAGAAGAATCCCAATTCGTAAAGACTTGAGTGATCTTGAAAACGTGATATTCTTTTGAAGACTTTGGAGACAATGTGTGACTTTGGAGAGAACTGAAAGTATCTAAAGCCTTAAATGGTAGTTTCGTTTGAACTTAAAGTCTTCAAAGAATTCTAGAAGGAGGAGGAAAGATCATCTGTCTTTTTCTAATATCAAACTGAATCAAAATGAACAATGAAAGCACCTCCGGCGATTCCGGAGGAATCAAGGGTTTTCGGTTCATCCAAGACGCCCACCTTTGGTGCCTCCCGGAAGAGTCCAAAGACACATTTCCACCAAGAGGGCCTATCGCAGGGGATCTCTCTGGAGAGCTAAAAAACTGTTTTGCAGGTTTTTTTGTTTGTCTGCAGACTATCAGAAAGAATTCATCTGTTCAGCAAATGATGATTTACTTACGACGTTTTACTGATATTAAACATATTTCATTATTATCGAATGTTTTATTTTATACTAATCTATTTCTACAGTATTCATATATATATATATATATATATATATATATATATATATATATATATATATATATGTGTGTGTGTGTGTGTGTGTGTCTGTGCGTGCGTGTATGTGTGTCAGTGTGTATACGGCTGTGTTTCTAATAATATAGATAACTAAAAGTACAGAATATATACAGAATGGCACATACGTACTTAAACACACACAAATATATATATATATATATACATATATATATATATATATATATATATATATATATACATATATATATATATATATATATATAATATATATATATATATATATATATATACATATATATATATATCCATATATATATATATATATATATATATATATATATATATATATATATATATATATTATATATATATATATACAAATATTTTATATGTATATATTATATATATACAAATATTTTATATATATATGTGTATATATATATATATATATAGATATATATATATATATATATATATATATATATATATATATATATATATCTATCTATCTATCTATCTATCTATCTATCTATCTATCTATCTATCTATATATATATATATATATATATATATATATATATATATACAAATATTTTATATATACATAGATATATAGATATCTATATATCTATCTATCTATCTATCTATCTATCTATCTATATATATATATATATATATATATATATATATATATATATATATATATATATATATATATATATATATGTAAATGTTAATTCATTCTGTTTTCTGCTGTGTAGTTTTATAATTCTGTTTCAAGAGAAGTAAATAAGCTTTAATAATTCATGTCTCCTGGGTCATCTTATCCTCCCCTCAGTGTCCCTCCCGCACTCCATCTTTCTCTCAAGTTTCAATAGGTAGAGCTAATCCAACCCCCCCCCCCCAAACCCCACCCCCCTATTTCCATACAATACTTTGGAGCTCTTCTTTTTTTCGCTTAACGGGAGAGGGTAGAGTCTTAGATAGGGATGGTTGGCTAGTTATCCCTTTGTTAGTTCAATTTAGGATAAGAATAGAGGAACTTAGATTATAGAGTACACATATGGTGGAATTAATATCTGTAATATTCGTAGGTGCCTATGCAGTATGACAGACTATTAGTGAACCCCGTTAACATAGACACTCTACGAGATATTACGTGACGTGTCACCTATGATAAGGAGATGCTGAAGCCCATTGACCTCCTCCTCCTCCTCCTCTTATACCAGTCAGATTAAAACAACTTCAGGTGGCCGTCTCCAGGGGTTCTCTTAATAATGCCTTGGCCTCCCACTGGTTAGTAGTCAGGGTCCAAAACTAAAAATTCCATTGGGGTGGTAGTTTTTCTGCCAAAATTATGAAATTTTCTATCTTGGGAGATTTTGACCTGACAAATCCATTGCAACATGGTGCCAAAGCGAAAAATGAACAGAAACGGCTCAAAATGGCGTCCATTTAAAGATGGCCGCCATTTCGTACCATTTCTGCGAAGATAACAATATTTTGTCCATTTCATTGAACAAAATTATCTGTTTTTACTGTTTGGGACTAAACGAGTCTATTTCAAGTAATTTTATTGATTTTATGAATTTGTGTAGTCTTAAATTCAAGATGGCCACTAAAATGTATACGTTAACATTGCCCTTTATTTTTTGAATTTCTACATTTTTTGTTTAAATATTCACAAAATCAAACTGATTATTCATTTTACAGGACAACGTTTATGATGTTTTCATATAAATTATATTAGTATAGATAGTTTGGGGTAATAATATGTTCTCATTTCAGCAATAGGTTGTGAAATAACTGCATCGTAGAAGTATAATAACTAGGGATATGGCGTCATCGGCCAAGCGCCCAGCACGGTTTGATTATGAGCAGAAGTGCTTTGTTTGTCAAAATGATAAGAAGGACCCAAAGACAAAGTTTAGGAAAAATAAGCCTGTTTCTGATGTTACAAATATTCAAGACATAAAATCACAATGTGAACTACTTGTAGTTAAACACTTTGCACATTATCATCTAACCCATAGGCAACACGTACATTTATCAGAAACTATAATTGTTTTTAATATATTTGTAACAATTCATATTTTAGTTTTACAATTGATAATGAAATAAAGTTTTAGATATTGTTACTATTTTTTTCAGGTGGATGTTGTCATTTCATGCAAGGTCGACTATCACTACCAATGCATGTGACTACTATAATGTCAGCCAGAATGAAAATGACTTGACACCAAGTGAACTGAAGCTTGAAGCTAGGTATGAAGACAAGCTGGTTGAACAGATGCTTAAGTATAACTTGTTTGAAGGACGTAACCCAGATAAGCTAACAACAATCATCAATAAAGATGTAGCTCCTCCCCACATTGAAGAGTCATTATTAGAAAGTGAATCTAAAGGCCAGGAAGAGGTGAAAAGGTTTATGAAGGAAAGGCTTGTTCGCGCTATTGGACAGTCTAAACCAAGTGTACTATTCAGTGCTGCAATGAAGAAAATGAAAAGTCCCACTTTTTCTAACTTATTTGAAGTGGACCAAACAGGCTCTCAGCAAAATAAAGTTGTAAATGCAAACAGAGGTGTGCTACAGCGTCTCTGTGTAGCATATGAAGCTGGAAGGCCAGTAGATCTGCAACATATCGCAAAGCATGAAATGATGTCTGTCCCCATTGCACTGTTTTATACAGATAAGACCATGAGGAAAGGAAACAAGTCAGATCTAGTCAACAACATTTGTGAAACTGCAAAAGTTCAGCCTTCCCAAATTGTTCCCCAAATAGACCCCACTTCTTCACAGCATGTTGTTGATGGGATGGCGTATGTCTACAGGGTTTCAACTAAATCGATTAGTACATTCGGAGAATTTGCTACAGAGTACTGCAAGGGGGTATATAAGTTTCCAAGCACAAGGATAGACATTGTGATGGACCGCTATGATGGAACTTCCATCAAAGATGACACACGAAGTGCTAGGGCCTCTAAATCCAAAGACAAACAAGGAAAAAGAAAACAAAAACGCAAAGCGGTGCCAAAAGTAATTTCCCCAGAAGTAAACCTGCCTCAAGGTGACAACTTCAAAAGCTTTTTGAGCATAAATGATAACAAGATTGCTCTGCAGCAGCTCCTTGGTGATACTCTCATCAAAAATGCACCTCAAGATAAGATTATTGTTGTCTCTGGGGCATTTGAAGACCCCATGGATGTCCGTTCATCCTCTTTGGGCATACAGTTAGATAGCATGGAGTCTGACCATGAGGAAGCAGATACCCGTATGGTATTAAGCATAGTCAATTCAACCGCGGAACATATTGTGGTAGTGTCACAGGATACTGATGTATTTGTGATTCTTCTTGCCAACTACAAACATTTTGGAAATAGGAAAGTGTATTTACAGCAGCAGATTGGAAAAGAACAAAAGATCACAGACATCAAATTTGTGGTAGAAGGAATCATAAGCCAAGGCATGGATCCTATATCTATCCCCCTTCTTCACTCTTTAACTGGATGTGATACCACGAGTTATATATATGGCATTGGCAAATCAACTGCATGGAATACTTTTAAGGATTTCCACAATCTTCTGGACAATACTAACCTTAAAAGCCCATCTGAAATTGACTACAAGCACGTTGAAGTCTTCATGTGCAGATTGTACAAAGACAACCAGTCATCATCGTTGGACGCCATGCGAGTTAAGAGTATATTGACTACCAATCGCCCAGAAGAAATACCCCCTACTAGTGATGCAGCTCGGCTGCACATCTCTCGTGCCTTCCTTCAAGCGCATGTATGGCAAAATGCTACTGAGCCTGTACTTGAAATGAAAACAAATGCTCTGATCTCCGTGGGGTTCAACTTAGATAGTGAGAAACAGAAATTGATACCAGTTATGATGACAAATCATCCCATTCCAGACACTGTCATTGAAATGGTGTCATGTAATTGTAAAACTGGCTGCCAATCAAACAAGTGCAGTTGTTTCAAATCTAAACTTCAATGTACAATCCTTTGTCATAAGAGATCCAAAGAAGACCAGCCATGCATAAATAATTTTGTCTAGTTTGTTTTAGCAGTTGTGGACAGTTTAAAAAATTAGCAAATGTTTTATGTTAAAAGTGAATTAAGTTTTAACTTTTGAGCCTGTGTGCACTTTTGTTTAAGTTTATCATCAGTTGCACCTGCATTAGCCGCCCGCAGCTAGACTACTTTTTGATACCTAGTTCAACATAATATCGTATCCCATGTGAAGTAGTACCAGTTACAATAAAATATATTCATTACATATAACTATATGTTATTAAAAACTACTAATTGTGATGCTGCAATCTGTGTAACATTGTTCAAAATCAGTACTGATGTTTCCATATCATTTGTGAAAAATTGCAATCAATGGAGACAATTCCGTAAATTACAGATATAGTCTAAACCCTCTGTTTTGGCGGCCATCTTGGATTTAAGGCAACAAGAATGTGTTCATTCAATTAAATCATTAAAAATGAACTCACTGAGGTATACATATTAAGTGTAGATCACTTTGTTCAGTCAAACTGACAAAATATGTTTATCTATACAGATATTACACGAAATGGCAGCCATCTTGAAACAGATGCCATTTTGATCCATTTCCGGTCATTTCTCGCTTTGGCACCATGCTGCAATGGATTTATCATATCAAAATACCCCTAGATATGAATTTTCATAATTTTGGCAGGAAAACTACCACCCCCAATTAAAAAATCACTTTTATGAGATTTGGAACCTGACTATAGGGTCAAGTCACAGAATTGGTTGGTCAAAGACGGAAAAAGTAATCCATGTAAATGACCATTTCCAAAGGAATATTGTTGAATCATTTTTAATCTCCTGTACTCAAGGTAGAAATTTGAATCTAAGCCCAGGTCTGTTTTCCGTTAATCCAGTATTATCCTTTTATCTAAAATCTGACTTCTCCGGAATTATTAAGAAACTGACAGCTGTTGGATCCCCTTCTCCAGTATAAATACGATGTCTTTGTATATGTATTATCATTGCTGAGTTTGATAATGTCCTGACTGGATGAAAGTACTAACTCCAATCAAGTCTTTTTCATTTTTCCTTTCGTGGCTATAATACATTTTATATTCATCACGTGTCAGCTTTCGTGGATTCTACACATATACATACATATATGTATATATATATATATATATATATATATATATATATATATATATATATATATATATATATATATATATATATGTATGTATTATATATATATATATATATATATATATATATATATATATATATATATATATATATATATACATGGATAAATAGACATAGATAGCGAGATAGATATCTAAATAGAGGCTTCGAAATCCATCAAAATTGATTCTTCCTATTTGTGTTCTTTTCGATAGTAATTCTCAAGACGGAATGTGGAGATGTTGATTGGTTCTTGTGAGCAGGTAACTCCGCCCAAAACCTCATAGAGAACCAATCAGCGTAGATAACTCCGCCCCTTTTCTTATAGAGATCCAATCAGCGCAAAGAGGAGCCGGAGTCACCATTATTAGCCGGATTTATGTCCGTAACTTCTGATCTTATATCTCTTTTTTTTATAGAAATTTTCATTTAATTTTAGAAGGTATTGAACAAGTCTAGGCTTATAAGGATGACTCCAACTCCTCCCTACTCTGATTGGTTCCCTTCAAGAAAAGGGGCGGAGTTATCAACGCTGATTGGATTTCTAAAAGGCTATGGGCGGAGTTATCTGCTCACGAGAACCAATCAGCAAACGTCACGTCGAAAGAGTGCAATTCCCGAAGAAGACCTATAGAAGGTTGGGGACATCCTTCTGGTATTCCCACCACAAGATGCAGGGAAGCGGGATTTCAATCCAAGAAAGAGAGAGAGAGAGAGAGAGAGAGAGAGAGAGAGAGAGAGAGAGAGAGAGAGAATACTCATCATGATAATTTGCTTAAATATGAGACTAAAACTAGTGAAATTGTTTCACACACACACACACACACACATACATATATATATATATATATATATATATATATATATATATATATATATATATATATATATATATATATATATATATATATATATATATTTAAACATATATATACTTACATGTATACACACACACACATATATATATATATATATATATATATATATATATATATATATATATATATATATATATATATATATATTCATATAAGCCATAATTTATATTCCTCCTAATAGCAGAATTTTAAGGATCAGAGGTCCCAGGGGGAATCAACTCAACGATTAGTCTAATACCAATTGGTCCAAAGTGAATTGGTCTAAAGGTACGATTGGTCCAAGAACACGATTGGTCTAAAACCATCTCGTCTAAAAGTACGATTGGTCTAATCACCGTTCTGGAAACACTCATAATTATATATAGTTTTTGTCAAATTGCCTTAAATTTGAACTATCGCTTCATCTAACTGATAGTTTGTACCTAATTGCTTTATGGCTTTTTTCTGGAAAGTCATACTTATATTCGATATTATTTTTCACATAATTTTCACTGTATTCGTTTTTAATATATTCGATAGTCACTTACACAACAGTTTTAGAGCATAAATATATGATATATTTATTTTGGTGTTGTTGCTGTTCTTAAAATTATTTTATTTTAGTTCTTAGTTGATTATCATATAGTTTCCTTATTTCCTTTCCTAACTGGGTTATTTTTTCTGCTGGAGCCCTTGGGCTTATAGCACTCTGCTTTCCACCTAGGGTTGTAGCTTAGCAAGTAATAATAACAATAATAATAACATATATATATATATATATATATATATATATATATATATATATATATATGTATATACACACACACACACACACACACACACACATATATATATATATATATATATATATATATATATATATATATATATATATATATATATACACGTGTAAACAAAGTCTCGTCTTATAAAAGAACCACTCATCTAAATATAGATGAATGAAAGCACTTCCAGGAAAGGTAACGTTTTCAAAACACTCTTACTTGGGACATGTTATGCAACTCCTCTCCAACTTTCGACGGAAACAAAGAAATTAAAAAGAGGTAAAAGATGAAAGGCCAAAAATTAACATATCCGCAAACAAGTAACAAAAGTTCTTTGTTTTTTTCCAAGGCTTATTGTGACATCACACTTGAGCAAAGATTCATAACAAACATTAAATACAAAATTCATCAAAAAACACAGCGTTTGATTGACAAAGGATTCGTATGATCATCTATGGAGGATTTTTGGTCTTATGGAGCCTCAGTTTCATGGTAAAGGAGATATATATATATATATATATATATATATATATATATATATATATATATATATATATATATATATATATATATATATATATATATATGTATATATATATATGTAAATATATATAGATATATATATATATATATATATATATATATATATATGTATATATATATATATATATATATATATATATATATATATATATATATATATATATATATATATATATATATATATATCTTCTACTAACGTGCTTCGTTCCAATTTGAAGGGATAAGCAAGACTATATATATATATATATATATATATATATATATATATATATATATATATATATATATATATATACACCGTAGAAAAATTCGAAATGCAATTCAACCAAGCTTGCAGTAGTTAACTAATAATATCTTACTTAAATTCATCTATTGTAATTGTAATTCCAGCATGACAGAGAGAGAGAGAGAGAGAGAGAGAGAGAGAGAGAGAGAGAGAGAGAGAGAGAGAGAGAGAGAGAGAGAGAATTTTTCTCTATTCTTTTGAATGCGGTTCATTTATACTTATTCACATAAGCTATTAACAAATTCATGGGAGTAAGAGACAGATCCGTTATATGTCCATATTTAGTCAAGTGCTGATATTTAAATGTATATACATTTATATATACAAATATATATATATATATATATATATATATATATATATATATATATATATATGTATATATATACATATATATATATATATATATATATATATATATATATATATATATATATATATATACATGTGTATACATATACATACACACACACACATATATATATGTATATATATATATATATATATATATATATATACATAGACATATATATATGGTTAACATATGATACTTTAATTACTAGCGAAACTGAAATTCGCTATAAGAAATGGACGATTGTTGGCTAGTTTGGTCTTTTTCTCTATATGTTTAAAAATGAACTACCATCAGTTATCGGTTTAAAAAAATATGTCATTTGCTTTTGCTTAACTACATATCACTTGACTTATTTTTTTTTTCGTACTAACATGTCAATACACGGATGTTATATTCAATTACAACAGTATATTTATAGGCACATTCTAACAAACTATATGAAGCCATATAATAATTGCTTACTGAATCTCACTTTAAATTCTTTTAGTACGTTGATGCTACGACTGTAACATTTAGAAAATTCTTTCACATAATATGAATCTTAATAAGGAATTTAAGTGATACGGGACACCTTATAATTTCGTAATTGCAAAACATTTCATAAGAAAATACTACTTATAGTATTTGATCCTCAACAGAAAATGACGTGCACACATACACGAACTTATACACTCACATACAAACTCTTTCTCTCTCTAGACAAAATTCACACCATTCAAGTTGCAAGTTTGACTTGGAGGTCTTCTCACTGAAGTTTCCTCGAGAACTTGGGATATTCTGGAACGTCTGAAAAAGATTATGAAACATTCCTGAAAACAACAACAAAGACCGACCCCCTCTAGTTTTCCCACTTAAAGAAGGAAATCCTCTGCCACAAGGAAGCTAAGGGATGGAAATGGAGGTACAGGGAACGAGAAGGAGAGGGAAACCAAAGCGAAGGTGGATGGACTGTATTAAGGATGACCTTCGATCAAAGGGACTAACCGGTGATGAAGTGTGGGACAGAGGTAGATGGAAAACGCTGGCTAGAAACATCGACCCCACATAGAAGTAGAAAAAGAGGTAGACAAAGAAGAAGAATAAGAAGAAGTGGACCTGGTTATTGACAAGAATTCATTAGATTTGGGAGGGATAGGAATGTAGCTTTTAACAAAGAGGCTCCTTGTGGGTAGACTACTCAGGCTTGACGGGTGTTCATGGTTTTCTAACAAACTTAAAAGGTTTAAAAACAAGATAAGAGAGGCAGGACAACGTCCGGGAGACCAACCGTTTATGTATAAGATCATCAGAGCTAAATACCCTTTCCGCCAAATCTTAGATCAGGGAAGGCTACGCAGTGGCTGCTAATGACTTGGCAACGATACCTAATGTATGTGGCCCCAAACAACCCCACTTCAATTAGTTCACTGTGAGGTTCTGACTACAAATGATAACTTACTTATTTGAGCTGCGAAATATGTTCGAACACCCGACTCACAAGTCATGCACATACACAATACAACTTGGTTCTTGCGCATGTCGCAGAGATATGCAACTGAACCGGCATTCGCTGCTGCAAGTTATAATGAGTTCATTTATACAATAACGATGTTAAAAATGTTAACCTGAAAACATTACCATGAGAATTAATGCAACCTAAAAAAAACGGCATAAGATAAAAATGAAACCACCCAAAGAATGTCAGCTAATGATGCCAAAAGAACAAAGCCTTTAAGTATCATTCGTTGCCAGCTGTTATTATCAACTGCCTATTGTCTAATTTGCAACCACAACCCACAAAGGAATATAGGCAGATAATATCTTCCACAAGAGAATATAACATAGAAACAATAACCATAAAATAATATACTCTCGAAATTAACTCAAAGAAGGCTATGCCTTGTAAGTCTCAATTTTCAGTTTCTATAACCCGCTACTGTTCTGTTATTAGTAATGTTTCAAATAAAATCTACAAATTGTGTATTTAACTAGCGACTACCGGGATACGTGTGATATACAAACACATTAATTCATGATTACTATAATTTTTCTCTCAGAAATATCGGGAGAGGATGATGACTATGCATAACTATAGAAAGTGTAACTGTAAATTATAATTGAGGGAAAATATTTAGATTCTGTCCCGTCTTAGATGAACAATTATATCAATAATTTTCTTATCAAAGAAAATAAAAGTCTAAATATAGGCTACCTAAAATCATAACGGATTCATCAATACAGAAGATAATATCGTTAAAAAAAGTACTAAATGATTTATAATCACCATTATTATCCTTTTCATAAGAGAAATTGAAACTATTACGAACGATCAGAACAACAATAAAAAGTAAAAAATGTACCGTCAATACCATGCTTTGATACTTGACCTATGCTATGATGTGAAGTCTATAAAGATGCACTGTTTGATGTTGTGTCCTTACCTGTTCAAAAAGAAATAAATTATCAATTTCAAGGCCTACTTGTAATTAAATATAAATGTCACAACAGGAATGAGATAAAAAAAAGCTTTAATGGTCTGTTAAATCATAATTCTATTAAATCCTTGGGAGTATACAGTTCAGTCCTAACTACTGGGTAATGGTGCTCCAGAGATTGTAGAAAGCTTTAGGATATTGTTATACACAAAACCTTGTCATGTCATCACCATCTCCTCCAAAGCCTATTGACGGTTAGATTTTGCCAGTCGTCTCTATCTTGAGCTTTTCATTCAATAACTTCTCCATTCATCATCTCGTACTTCGCACTTCATAGTCCTCGGCCATGTAGGCCTGTGTCTTCCAACTCTTCTAGTGCCTTGTGGAACCCAACTGAACGTTTGGGAAGTGCGAAGGGCACGCCCAACCCATTTCCATCTACCCCTCAGCATGATCTCACCCACATATGGTACCCGAGTAATCTCTCTTATAGTTTCATTTCTAATCCTGTCCTGCCATTTAACTCCCAATATCCCTCCGAGGGTTTTGTTCTCAAATCTACTAAATGTATTGGAGATTGTTTTATTGTCATACCATGACTCATGTCCATAGAGTAACACCGATCTCACTAAAGTGATATATATATATATATATATATATATATATATATATATATATATATATATATATATATATATATATATATATATATACAGTATACACACACACACACACATATATATATATATATATATATATATATATATATATATATATGTGTGTGTGTGTGATGTGTGTGTGTATATAGTCTGATTTTGATATGTAATTTCAGGCGATTTGATTGCTAAATTTTACTTAACCTAGCCATTGTAAGATTTGCTTTCCTCAATCTTTCACTAAACTCTAATTCTAAACACCCTGTATTGGAGATCATAGTTCCTAAATACTTGAATGATTCTACCTCATTAATCCTCTCTCCTTCCAATTATTTTTCATCTTTTATTGCATACTCCGTTCTCATCATCTCTGTCTTTCTTCTATTTATCTTCAGCCCAACCTCATGTGATATTTCATGCATTCTGGTAAGCAAGCATTGCAAATCCTGTGGTGTTCTGCTAACAAGGACAGCATCGTCAGCATACTCTTGGTCTGCTAAATTCCTATCACCAATCCAGTCCTATCATGGCATCAGACACAAGAATTTCCTTTATTACCGTTTCAATGAAAGCAAACGTAAATACGGGTATTGAAAAAGCTACATCGCCTTTAACGCTTTAGTGCCCATAATAGTTTTGATACAAAATATTTTCAATTAGTATAAGGGAGGAGACAAGTGATGATGGACCCAGTAAATTGAATAACTTGCGGATTTAAGTATAGGACTTTGGAGCGACGTTTTCGTAACGCATAGCTGATGAAATCGCTAATATGTTTGAAGATTTGGAAGAGATGTAACCTATACTTAAGTCTTCTTTTTTATTACCATAATTAATAAGATGGATTAGACTGTAGACTTAATAAAAAGGGTCAAAACAACAACACTGATTCAAGCAAGACTTCTTTTATCACGTAATCATAATATAAAAACAAAATCACACTACATATTCTATATTAGATGTCCCGTCCTCAATATCCATACGCCCTTCATAGGAAATATGAAAAGCAATGTTTCTCTGCGAACGTTTTAGAATCTTATATCAAGTGGACCATACAATATTCACTCTATTAACAATATCGATGACATAAAAGTCAGTATTGCCCTTGATAGTTAATTTCATATTGGTCTATAAGAAAATTTCATTTTCTTTTAATTTTCACCAAATACTAATGTCTTATAATTGATAATTTCTGTCATGTACATCAGTCATCATCTACAAGATATTCTCATGCTAGAGTTATCCATAATTCCTTCATGCTCACTCCATTCTAAATATAACAACGATAATTCATATTGAAGAAAATGATAAAATAACCGAGACAGAAAAAAACAACTTATTTCTTCGGTAAAAGATTTTGTAGCCGAGACCCCTAGATTCGCTTCTCATGGACTTACTGACAAAATGGATAACAAATGATAAGTCTGGTAAAATCAAATGTTTACTGAAGAACTCTGGATTTCAGGCCAGTTAAAAATATTCTGTACATAATTGTATCAATTATGAGAGCTAATAAGTTTAAGGAGAAAAGTATTAGTGTTAATGCTTGTTCTGAAATTTACAGATTAGATTTGAACTCTGATATATCGTAGGAAAATGTAAAAACGTTCTACGATCAATAATACACTACTTTAAGGGCTAACTTTCTAGTCCTACACAGCAGGGGGAACCCTACTCTCAACATGATCTTCACAGTCACTTTATCCTGTTTATTCCAAGGCATTCATGATTTTACTCAGCATATTGCTCGTTTATTGTCAAATCCACACTATCGAAGCACTTAGAGAACAAGAAAGTCTTCAGTTTCCTCTTGAAAGCCTTTATATCTTAAAGTCTTTCGGATGACAAGTGGGAACTTATTGTATATTCTCAGGGTCGCATATTTAAAAGTTCTAGAGCCTATAGTAGATATATATCTAGGTGTCAATACGATTTGTTGGCTGCACAATATGTAGCAAACTCAGATATTTTGGACGTCCGGTTCTGACAACTTGATGGGTTATTGTACATATTTCAAACTCAATTCTTGCTTTAATAGACAGCCAGTGTAAATCAATTAGAGTACAGTCCTCCTTTCTAGGGGTGGGACAACTTTTATCAACCTTGCTTCTTTGTCTAGTATGTTTTGTAATTTCTTAAGTTGCACTTTTGATAAACGGTAGTAGAGGGCGTTACAGTAATCAATCCTGGTAATAACACAGGTTATCACTAGGAAATAAAACATAAGACCATAAAAATAAGAAGCTATAAATTATATACAAAACAATGAAAGCCATTGAATTATAAGTAAAAATCTGGAAGAGGACATAAGAAACAACAAAAACTAAGGAAATAAAAAAAATAGATGAAATTTAAAGAAAACCTCCTGAAGGAAATGAAATAAAAAATTGCCAGAGAAAATATAAACAGGAAGAAATAAAGGTAAAAATTATAAGAGGAAATAAAATTTGAAAGAAAATGTCGATTCATTACTTTCATACGGCGGAACGAGATATGTAGTGGTTACTCGCATTTCATGTGCATCCAAACACTTTTGATGATATTGTTTAACGTAATAAGTCTAATTGTTGAATATCTTTTACATTTTTTCCATTAATTATCTTCCCATTCCAAGCTCGATTCTTTGAAGAAATTTCATATTGCGAAATGCTCAGCAAAGTTTTTATCAGATCTGCAGAATTCGGACATTTCACTTGCGTGATTTTCCTTAATGGGGCGCTTAACTAGAGAATGTCATTAAACACGCACAGGTCGTTAAAGCGATCGGTAATCGCAAAGGCGAGATGGATATCTTCGTAAATACACGGTGGGGATTTAATAGTAAATGAGGGTAGGTGTATTAATATTATTACTTGCCAAGCTGCAACCCTAGTTGGAAAAGCAGGATGCTGTAAGCCCAGGGTAGCCTATACGAGATGAATACATTCTTTTATTATTGAAATACAAAAACTTTCCGTAAACAAACTGTGGACGTTTTCTCTTCAGCATCGAATGAAAAATCTATTTAGACACTTGTAGTCAATAACATAAAAATATTTCGAGTTTATGAAAAGCGCAAAGGCAACAAAAGATAATGGTTCGAGAGCTTCGGTTAATAGACTAAAAGATTTTAAGGAGCGGAAAGTCAATTTTCAATTCCATGCAAAGAACTGCCATGTCAGTAAACAAAAACATAATAGTAGAGTACAGTAATAGCCTTTGTTTACAAACCTTTTTTGAAATCTCTCTCTCTCTCTCTCTCTCTCTCTCTCTCTCTCTCTCTCTCTCTCTCTTACAGGTTAGCTTTACTCATGGTTTACAGAATGCTTGGTTTTTTAGCGGTGTTCATCCGTAAAAAAAAGCACACCACACATTCCATATTACTTGTCCTCAATATCAACACACAGCTCATATAAAAATCGTTGTTTCCATGTGAACGTCTTGGAATCTTACTTCAACGGCCTCGTATACGACACAAAAATTAGTATTGTACTTGATAGTTGATGTTCATAATTCTCTAAATTAAAATCTAATATACTTTGCAATTTAACAAAGTACTGCGTCAATTCAATATGACTCTGTTTGTGATATGTGGGGCATGTTCTGTGCACCAGCGTTCACGTGATTCATATATAATTGAGTATTTACCGCATGTATCATGTATCGGAGTCTGAATCACAACTTTTGACATACAGATTACACAACAAAGTCGCACTCACATTCACGGACTGTATTTAAATGAAGAAAGCTCTGGAAAGGGGAGAGAAAGCTGTGAATACTCTAATGACAAATGAGAGATTATTATCTCTAAAAGTTAAAGTTGGTTACCCCAATCGAGTATGGAACATTCCTCTCTTAGAATAGAGAACAGTAACCACTACAAGAGTGGGGAAGCTCTCTTAATTAGTTAGAAATAGAGGATTACTTCAATAAATTTCCAGAACTTGAAAGGGAAACCGGTGATTATTACAATCAGAAACGGAAAGTTGAAAAAAAAAAAAGGATTAAACCAGGCTGGAATGGAAAATTCTGGCTATGAATGGCAATTACTCAAAGAAGCAACTGATATACGCAATGTAATTTAATCAGAAAAACTATTTTTAAAAGTAAAACTTCTCAGAGGGAGAGGCGGAGACCAAATGCCAGAAATTATCAAGTTCTGTAGATGATGAAATGTTGAAGATAGACAAGTTTCATTCTTTCAAATGTTGACATGTAACGTAAATAGATCAGAAACTCACGAGTTTTCTATAAACTTGGTATTTCATAATTGTATTTTTTTTTAATAAAAGAGTGAATATATATATATATATATATATATATATATATATATATATATATATATATATATATATATATATATATATATATATGTATATATATATATATATATATATATATATATACGTATGTATATATATATATATATATATATATATATATATATATATGTATATATATATATGTATATATATATGTATGTATATATATATATATATATATATATATATATATATATATATATATATATATATATATATATATATCGAAGGTTTTCAGGTTATCATTAATCCTTTTTTATGATAGTGCTGATACTACTAGTATTATTATTAAAATTATCGATGTATATGAAGATTAGGCTACCACTAATAATATTACTATCGTTTTAAACATTAATAACATAACTATTATCATTGTTGTTAAAGAAATTATAATGAAAGAATAAAATAATACCGATATATTAATGAGGAATAGAGTAAAACAGTAAAAATACCTACATAAGATATTAATTACAAGTCTAATGAATCCTAAAGAATGAAAATTGATTAAATCTTTACAAAACTAAATTCTTCATACAATGAAGATCTTCTCATGAATTCTTTGAGTGGAGAAGATCAAAGTGAGCGAGTATGAAAAGGATTATATGTAATTTCTTAATATCATACCATTTCGATGATTACGGACTGGCCCGAGGAAAAAAAAAGAACAACTTAGGTCACTGACACATTCATGGTTTTAACTCTAGAATCATGGATGAGCGACATTGCAGAAAACATCCATAAAGGCTCATCATCAGTACATTCAATGATGTATGCACTGCACACCTATATTTTGCATACACACTTTTTTCCTATCTTACGAAGGCCCTTCATTTCTTCTACATTGAGTAACACACACTAATAGTAAAAAAAAAAAAAAAAGAAAGAAATAAATCTCCTAAATTTGCTTGTAATGTACTTTTTATTAATATATTGGTGTACAATATATGCGAGTTTCTATAGTGAAAGGAATTTCAAATCCTTAAACAATATTGTAATTAATCAATTAGTAAGAATTGCAAAGGCTTTACACGAAGTTGCTTCTAGACAATTGGACCGTGTGTTTAATAAAACATGATGCTGTGTACATGTGGAGTATATGCTCTGTATGAATTGTATATATTTGAAGGAAATTGTTCTATTGTTAGGTTGCTTTCACACTCGTAATGAAGTTATTAGGTGTAATTAGGTCCTAAAAGATATTCTACAGGTGTGTGTGTGTATGTATATATATATATATATATATATATATATATATATAATGTGCATGATTTTATCTTTTTCTTATTAGTTATGGTAGAGGTCCAGAACATAAACTTTTCCATCTAATGAGCACATCACACTTGATGAATGAAGGGCAATAAATTTTTTCATATCTATTACTTCTTACTTTTTCCTATACATCTCGTCTTATTATCATATGTATTTCTAACGAAAATAACGAGAAAACGTCTATGATATGTTCTTAAGGAAATGTTTCTATTCCAGAGATCTGGAAATAGACAATTCTAACTTGGCTTTTAAAATTGAAGAACTCAAAATAAAATTAAAGGGAAACATTTAAAAATCCTGATATTTAGCCAGCACATACTTTAACATAAGCAGAAGTATAACAAAATGACTGTGGAGATCCTGCAGAGAGTAGGGTTCCCCTGCTGTTTAGGACCAGAAAAACAGATCTTAAAGTAAAAAGTTTAAAATCTGAGGACGTTCTGCTACAAAACCTAACATACGCACAAAACTCATCTAATTTTGCGAAAACCATTTATTTTCTTCGATAAAATTAATACGAGGTAATCTGGAAGGGAAATTCGCCTAATGCATATAATGCAAAGGATGTGAAGTATTCATAACCCAAATGCGGCTTCCGACATCTCCGACTTCTAGGATAGCATGGGATTTAATAACAGTGAGCAGGAGAGTCGAACCGCGGGAAGTTAGAATGTAGTAGAAATACACACGAAGAATGGGCGAATACAAAAACGAGAAAAAGCTGATATCTCGACTGAAACAAATGACATTTCACTATTATAAATAATTAGAAGAAGCAATTTAGCCTCCACAATACCTAGCGGTAAGAGGGATACTAAAGGATTTCTTTCTATTTGGCAATAAAACGAACGAGTAGGGGCATCAGAGGAGATTGGACCTCGTCAAATTACATAAATAATTTGTGGGGGAAAAAAAGGTCAGTCACCTATCATGTCTCGATGTTCATTTCTATCTTGAATCAATTGAAGACATACAGCGGTGCAATGTAAATATCAGTACACTGTTAAAAACGCTGTCATTTTAATAGGAAATTATATGCAAAAATATACTATTCTCAGCCGTATTTCAGTAAAATACAGGCGACCGTAATTTTTACCATACTTAGTTATTATCTTTTACGGCTTGGTGACCGTAATATTACTTCTGAGTCAATGAATGCGTTTTTTAAACGGTAAATCTCTGGCAACATTTATTCCAGGATTTGAACCGTATTTTTACAGCAAATTTTTAACCGTGTAGACTACCAAAAGGTTCCTTTGTTAGGTGGTTTTATACAGCCTAACGTGTCTATGTCGAGATGAAATCAAGTCCTTCTCTCAAAAGATATATAAATAAATACGTTCACATAAAATGAGTCCTTCCCTCCCAAATAAATATACAGGTTTACAGAATATAAACATACGAATATCTCTGTTTAGTATTCAGCCGATGAGGACAGAGGTATATAAGCATTCCAGATAACATTAGCATGTGTAATGTTACTTGTCACTGTTGATATTATAATAATTTTTATAGAAATGGACGGCGACATTTCATGGGAACTCACCTCCCTCATAATCAGCTCTAGTTTGAGAATTATAAAATTCTTCGTTAAAGCGTAAAAAAGAAATGCATCTCTTAAGATTGAATGTCAGTAAGCTGTGTTGTACTAATTAAGGGATAAACATCAATGGATATGATAAAAACAAGAAAACAAGAAAAATCCTCGGGTATAATTTTCCGAAATGTTCTCGAACAGAAAAATGCATATAATTATCTCAGGATTACCCAACATGCATTTCGCCATCGTTATAATTATCGAAGGACTCCGGAACCAAAACGAAATATACCCTGTGGAATCATTTTGAATAATGAAAATTCTGAAAATAAATGAAAGGATTTGAGTCCTGGTTGTCGTTATCATCATTATTATGGTGATCATTACCTTCCAGACAAGGTACAAAAGCAGATCAATATTTCGTCAGCAGTCGTCTAAACAAAGCACTTCTTTCAGTAACAGTAATTGTGAGATTCTCTGAAAACAGACATTCAACAATAATGATGAACTAAGCCTCGTTATTATACATTTCACTTTTAATAAAACCCGATATAGGTTCTGCTCTTTTTTATTGTTTATTCTAAAAAGTTTTCCTTTGACCTCTAACTGTAAACGGAATGGTTAGATCCTCAATTTTCCTCGCCGTAATTTCCGTTTCCATCACAAACTGGAATTTGTAATTATATTTCGAAAGGACTTTGGTGTGTATAAAAAAAAATCTCTTGCATAAATAGCAGTCCGTTCTCATAGCTCTTGGTCTCCCTCCTACATGTAATCTATGAGGATTTTCATTCCATTATAGTCATTTTGACAGATCTAAAATGTTATATTAAGCTGAAAACCATTAAACTACCCATACTACTCTTTATTTCACTAAATATAAAAAAATGATACACTTTGTGTGGTTAAGAATATAATCACAAGTTTTGCAATAACGAAACTGCAGTAGTGGCGAATTTAATTCAAGTGTAGTCTATGGTATCTTGACTAGAATATCTCGGAAAACACTCGTTAAACCTAGCAGTGAGTTGCCGAAGAATGTATGTACAGTAACTAGAGGGGCATACAGTAGAACGCAGACCTCAGCTGCGGCAGCTTATTCCTCGACCTTGATCTTAACATGTATTAATTGGCTTGGATATTCACACTCAAATATGAACCAAGTTTGAAGTCTCTGTGACAACGATGTCCAAACTTATGGCCAATTACGTGAACTGGGCATTTTGCTTGACCATGACGTTGACCTTGACCTCCTAAACAGTTAATCCCTGCATGTTTCAATACTCGACGATTAAAATTGTGGCCAGGAAGCTGTTCACAAACAAACAAACAAACACAAACAGAGCCTTAAACAAAACCTCCATGCAACTCCGTTGGCGGAGGTAATAATAGTCCCGGTTCTGTATCAGTAAACCTTTAGAAATGCAATGTCCCTTTTAATAAAATGCTGCTCCTCCATTCATATGCTAAAAAGATCCTTCTTTTGACAGTTTAATTAAGTGACATATCGCATACAAATTTCCTTTCCTTTTCTAAATACAATTACTTACGATCTCTCTCTCTCTCTCTCTCTCTCTCTCTCTCTCTCTCTCTCTCTCTCTCTCTCTCTCTCTCCCTTTTCCCACACCTTCTCGAAGGAAAAGGATAACGTTTCATCCTGAGTTTTAAAAACAAAAACAAAAAAATTTGTTTTCACTGAAAATCTGAACTGATTGTTAAACGTAGATATATTGCTAAGCTCTGGTGTGATTTTAGTTTGCATTATCAATTTAAGTGTTGAAAACAATTCAGAGTTTAGCAAGCAAAACAAATGCAAAGGAATACACAATCAATCATTTTGTTCTACTTAAGATGCACATTATTTTTTCTACTTAAGATGCACATTATTTTTTCAGGCTAAACTTTAAAAATGCAATAGAGTATGATGATTACAATTACAGCAATACTGGACCATTAATCCCTTTAATCCTTAGGGGGAAAAATTGATCTGTCATTGTAATTTTACTTAAAGCGTATTTCAACCCAATAAACTTGAACTTCTAGGTATTTTACGTTTTCTGAATATGACATAAAGTCTACTTCCCCAGGGAAAATATATATTAAATCTATTAATAAATTTTCACTTAAAAGTTATATTTCAATCATATAACTTACAAATATCTATAGCCTACATACTGTACACACATGTATGTATGACGCATTTATGTGTATATATACATATATATATACGCACATAATTCCATGATCTATATATATATATGTATATATATATATATATATATATATATATATATATATATATATATATATATATATACATATATATATTCACTGAAGGCGATAGCCTTAGTGGTGTCAATGTGTTTCCTGCAGGACTCCTCATATTTCCTCAGTTTCTGAAAGTTTTCAGAAGTAATCCTTTGATTTAATGAATGATGATTATTCCTTTTCTTCATACTTTATTCATTACAGCACTGTTTCCACAAACGTTTGTCTTTATCAAGTGATAGTTGGTTTACAAAAGTTTTCAATTCCTTTTATACATTAGCATCTACAAATATTACGATTAATTATGGTGAGATTATATTCTAAAGAAATTAAAGATTCTAGAAAAAAAGGTGAAATTTTTCAAAAGTTAGAGATTTTTGGATTATGAAGAGGATAATGGTTGGTTATATACTTACATATATATATATATATATATATATATATATATATATATATATATATATATATATATATATATATATATATATATATATATATATATATATATATATATATATATATATATATATATATATATATATATATATATATATATATATATATATATATATATATATATATATATATATATATATATGTATATATATATATATATATATATATATATAGATATAGATATAGATAGATATGCGCGCACATACCTGATGCATGCTCGGACTTCCAGCCCTATATAGTTTATCCATGTCGCTTTCTGCTTGAGGGGAGCGTATAATTAGAATCATTCTGTATGTTCAAAGTTGATGCTTGGAGGGGAATGCTTACAGCTTCAGCAATTATAAGTCTGCAGTAGTTGTCCTCCTTGTGAACAATGTGGGTCCCATCAATTAATTCCATCAGGGAGGGTTTCCGGTCGTGGACATCAATATAGTGTTGGTTTACTGCCCCTTGATTTCTGTGGGCCAGCATTCGTCTTCGGACTGTTGTGGTAGTGTATCACTTTTTCTTTTTTTAATTTATAGAATTTTTAATTTCTTTAGAATATAATCTCAACATAATTAACCATAATATTTATAGAACTGATATATAAAATGAATTGTAAACTTGTGCAAATCAGCAATCACTTGATAAATAAAAAGTTTTGTCGGAACAGTGCTGAAGTGAATAAAGTATGACGAAAACAATTAATCATCGTTCATTAAACCAAAGGATTAAGTCTGAAAACTTAAAGAAGAGGAAATATGAAGATTCCTGCAGGAAAAACAGCATTGAGCCTCATGATGGAGAAGACCTGACTATTAGAATTAACTGCATGCCTAATATTACCAACAGGATGAAACTGTCCAGGAATATCTAAATGTAAAGGATGGTCAGAATTATGAAAAATCTTATGCAACACACATAATGAGCTAATTGAACGACAGTACCAAAGATTAATATCTAGATCAGAAATAAGAAATTTAATAGCCCGTAAGTTTCTGTCCAACAAATTAAGAAGAGATTCAGCAGCTGAAGACTAGACAGGAGAACAATACTCGAAACAAGGAAGAATGAAAGAATTGAACTACCTCTTCAGAATAGGTTGATCAACAAAAATCATAAAAGACTTTCTCAATAAGCCAATTGTTTGTGCAGTTGAAGAAGACCCAGACCTAATGTGTTTCTCAAAAGTAAATTTGCTGTCGAGAATCACACCTAAAATTCTAAAACAGTCATACAATGTTAAAGAAACATTATCAATGTTGAGATCCAGATGTTGAAGAGCAACTGTCCTTGCCCTACTTACAATCATACTTTGAGTTTTGTTAGGATTCAACTTCATACCAAATAATATGCACCATGCACTAATTTTAGCTAGATTTCTATTAGGGGATTCAGCAACCCCAGATATACATTCAGAAAATGGAATTGATGCAAAGAGAGTAGCATCATCTGCATATGCAACAAGCTTGTTTTCTAGACCAAACCACATGTCATGTGTATATAGTACGAAAAGCAATGGGCCAAGAACACTACCCTGTGGAACACCAGAGATCACATTCCTATAAGAAACGACCCACCCACTCCCAACTGTTTGAGTTTGAAAACAAGGGCCTCATGGTTAACACGGACAAAGGCAGCACTAAAATCAAGGCCAATCATACAAACTTCCTGACCACAATCAAGGGATTTCTGTACAGCATTGGAGATCAAATTGCAAACTAGGGAATAGATGATTACCTTCTGCAAACCTATTAAGACGTTTGCCAGAAGACGTTCACAAACTTTAGATAATTTAGGATTTATGGAAATTGGGCAGTAATCAGTCAGACTTGAGCTATCACAAACACATTCACTTAGTGGAGTAACATTACCAATTATTCAACAAGTGTTAAAAGCTCCTCTTCTTGCTAACTTGCGCAAAATAACAAATAACTTTGGAGCTCAGAAATCTACAGTCTTTATAAAAAATTAAGGAAAAATATTATTTGGGTCTACACCTCCATAAGCATCAAGTTCTATCAACAGAGCTTTAATATCACGAAATCGAAAAGCCAAACTAGGTAGTTTAGTAACAGGAAAACGGGAATGAGAAGTTCGAATTCCTCATTACTCTGTTTACTGTCAAACACATTAGCCAAAAGGGTTATCTTTTCCTTTGGATAGCGAGTGACTGAGCCATCTGGTTTAAGTAAAGGAGAAACTGTTGCATCTACACCTAAGAGTGCAGATTTAAGGGCAGTCCACCACTTATGTTCCTGGGTTGCATAAGAAAGGGTTTCTTTTATGGATAAATTGTATTCCTTTTCAGTTGAAGCATATACTCTCTGAGCGGAGGCTTACAACGTAGCCAGAATGAAAGCGTTTCGATAGTTAGGTCGGCCTAAAGTAGACGATGCGGGCCGAGATTGAAGAGGTCTTATAATCTTGGTGGCCACGGTCTTGGTCGCCATCAACCATTCTACCCTGGTCCCAGAAAACAACAATTCCTATCAGTAGGGTCTACCGTGGGGAAGGATGGGGAGGGGCAATTAAACTATTCGTCAGTGGTAAGTAAATTAGGAAAAAATACAATTTTCTTAGAAATTGACATTTGTTCCTGCACAAATCCTTACCACTGACCAATGTATAGGAGCCTCCGAATTAGGATGCGGGCAATAGACCCCTGTAGGAGATGCATGAGGGTCGCGGAGAGGGGTAAGGCCTGATGGGTGAAAGAGAACAACAAAGCTAAAATAAAATTAGGGCAGCCAGTGAACACTCGCCAAGATAACATCTTCCTTCCCTGAGTAGTCCATGGTAGGTAGAGGGGATAGGGATTTGAGCCGCTCTACCCTTCGCCGTTCTATATGGATTGTGCCATGTGTAGACCGTCCTGAGAGCCTCTGTTGGGCGACCACGACGAGACGGAGCTTGAACCCCTACTGAGACCTGAGGGGACAGTCCTTGAGGTAGTGGGTCGTGATGGCCGACTGTTTCGGCCATACACCTGCTCTTAGCACCTGGCCGACGCCCCTGTGTCACGAGGTATTCGCGACCGCCCTCGTCACTTTCCCCATAGTCAAGAGCAGACTCTTGATAGCCGGGCGGACGGCGGAGGTCCTTAGGAGATATTTCCGCACCGCCTTCACCCAGTACACACACACACACACACACACACACATATATATATATATATATATATATATATATATATATATATATATATATATATACATACATATATAGTTTATATTTGAAAGATTTATTTTAATGTTGTTACTGTTCTTGAAATATCTTATTTTAATTGTTAATTACTTCCCTGTTGGAGCCCTTGGGCTTATAGCATCCTGCTTTTCCAACTAGGGTTGTAGCTTAGCAAATAATAATAATAATAATAATAATAATAATAATAATAGTTCATTAATAAAAGCTACACCCTTTCCGGGTGCATAAATCATGTTCCTTCTCAATTAACATTAGGGGGGGAACAAAGAGAAAGCTTTCTTCCCTCACAGCCAATAATGGTAAGTTTCTTTCTGCCTAGAAAACATCAAGAGCTTTGCCGACCTCATTCAGGAATTTCGAAAATATATTACGATTACCATAATGTAAAAAATCCAGTAGGAGATTCAGAAAGATAAAAACCAGAATATTCTCGGATGGCCTCAATAAGATAGATTTATGTCTAAATCAGAGGAATATCATCAAAGTTAGATCCCTCATATTAAATTTTCCACATCCTCTTCAATACTAATATCCATTTTGCACATTAAACACCATTGCTTCCCAACACCGTTAATCAAAATTAAACTACCTTACGCAGGATTACCAGCCTTGGACCTTGAACAAATTTACAATGGATATTTTCTGCAATATGAAATGAACTGTATTGTGAAGGTAGTTGAGAGACAAAAGGAATGCAATGTAAAAGCGAAAAGGATGAGAAAAGAAAAAGACAATAAGAAGCACAATAAAAATGCTGACCGTTAGGAAAAGGCGGATGAAGAAAATAGAATAGACAAAAATTGTACGTGGTAGTCGATGAAATTGTACGTGACAAAATATTACCTAAAATTGATAACTAAAACAATGACGCATGTCATATCTTGCTTGTGGGTACACTTGGGCACTATTCTATCTTATTTCTCTTCCTCTCATTTTGTTAGAGTTTTTAAAGTTTATTTAGGAAATATTTATTTCAATGTTACTACTGTTATGAAAATTTTATTTTTCCTCATTTCATTTCCTCACTGGGCTATTTTCCTTGTTGGAGCCCCTCGGCTTATAACATCCTGCTTTTCCAACTATGGTTGTAGCTTGGCTAATAATAATAATAATAATAATAATAATAATAATAATAATAATAATAATAATATGCGTTTCTAATTCAATATCAGTTCAGTACTTTAGCACTGCCATATTAGATGAAATGTATACCCAAAACCAAAATGAAAGGCACTTGAAAGTATGCCTCAACTCCTGCCTGTCAGTATTTATTCTAACCATATCTATGATAACCTTGCCTTGCCATGCAGTGTGGGACTCCAGTCTAAAGAAAATGTGAGCATGAATTGAAGTTAACCCAATTGCTTCATTTATCAATTACCTTCTAAATAGTATGTTACGGCAGACAAGAGTACAAATGGCCTCTCCCCATTTCACTCCCTATTCTGGTATTTCGTTTTCAGAACATTATGTCCACTAAGAACTGTTTTGCTTTAACCATGGAAAGTAAGAGTACTCTCTCTCTCTCTCTCTCTCTCTCTCTCTCTCTCTCTCTCTCTCTCTCTCTCTCTCTCTCTACAGACCTTTCTAAAAACCCCTCAAGATAATCAATCGGAGACTGGGTTAGTCCAAAGCTTCCGTCAGTCTCCGTCTAACAAGTAAAAATAGCAACTAAAAATATCAAATCTTCTAGGGTTAGACCTGATGAACTGAAAACTAAAGAGAAAAATAAGTCAGACTATCTCAAATAAAAAAAAAAATATATAACATTAGAAAAAGTTATGGAAATTAATAAACTTGAAAGAAGACCTCCATTTAACAAATATAATGCATTCTCCAAGGTCCTCTTCTCTTGATACTCTTTCAGCCTCACTTGTCGAAGAAGGGAGTTTCTTACCCTGAAGGCGATAAAGTAAGTCTTATATCTCAAGAAACCTCTCGATAAGAGTAAATGAAGAATCACGGATAAAGAGACGACACCAAGAGAGGAAACACACTACGTATAGAATGGGATGAATATACCAGGGTTCGATTCCCGGCCGGTCACAAGCTCTTGTCTTTGTGTGATTTCGCCTGGGGCTCTGATCCCGAGGTCGTTAAGAGAATCCAGACATTAATGTATCAAAAATATATATGGCTTATTTGAATATGAAAAACACGTCTAAATGTGCAAAATTTATCATATATTTATATATATATATATATATATATATATATATATATATATATATATATATATATATATATATATATATATATATATGTATATATATATATATGTATATATATATATATATATATATATATATATATATATACATATATATATATTTCATATATACAGTATGTGTGCGAGTATGTGAATAAATAATTTACATACATATGAACACACATTTGTTCCAACACGAGTACTTACCGAGAACTACTTTCTTAGGAGTTACCTGTAATCTCCTCTCTACCGACCAGAGTTTTGTGTAGGATACCCTAAAACCTGTTTTCTATGGAGGGCTACCTTTGGCATTAGAGAACGTGCCCCGAGGGTAGCTTTGCGCTAGGTCGAGGTCCGCTTGGGTCGTCAGCGTCAGTAAGTTCTCTGGTCGCGACGTGTCATCACGTCGCTCTCGTTCTCTCTCGACCTTTGTGTGCGCCGCGTGTGTCCCACGTGTTTACCGCGTGGTAACTTGTACTTATCCCTTGTGTTCCTGTGTGTTCACTTCCCTGCCTTGTGCTTCCCCAGTGTACTCCTTGATTCCCTGCGTTCCTGTGTCTTGTGTTTGTGCGTTATGGAGCAGATCCGCCGTTGTCCTGGACCTAGAGCCAGTAAATCGTGTGGAGCGTTCCTCTCCAAACCTGAAGTGGATCCTCACTCCCTTTGCTCTTCCTGTAGGGGCAAAATTTGTTCGTCTTCGGATACGTGCCCCGAGTGTGTTGGTTGGAGTGATATTCATTGGGTGCGTTATGGCACGAAGAAGAGAAAATCGTCGAAGCGTTCACCCAGGAAAGCTAGTGTTTCTTCGCCACTACCGTCGCCCAGTGAACGGTCCGACGGGGCTTCTGTCTCGTCTTCCCCTACCCAGAGTAGGGGCCAAGGTAAGTCCATCGTGGGGAAAGAACCGAGCATTCTTCCCCAGGAGTCTGGTGAATGTGAAGTGGGGGTTGCGGGGCCTTCTCGGGCTAGTGAGGAGCCCGGTAGTGCTGTGTCAGGGAGCTCTGGAGACTCGGCCCTTGTGCTTGGGGGGCACGTTTCCTCCGATGACCCCTTGTGGTGTAGCAACGTTGTTTCTGTGTCTTCGCCCCCTTCGTGGGCCTGTGTTTCAGGTTCTTCGGCAGGCGGCGACAACCAGGGTAAGTTAGGTTCCACAGGGAGTGATGCCTTCGGATGGAAGCTTCCTAAGACACCAGGTAGGTCCCCTATGCGGATGAAAGAGGGCCTGGATTCCTGGTTCCCTAGTGTTGGGCGCCAACCCTCGTTTCCAACACCTCTCACGGAAGTCCCTGAAGAATTCCTGCAACCCTCTACCTCGGGTACGCAACGAGTTCCGAAGACCCCCGCAGTCCCCGCTCCCGCCCACCGTACGGTAAGTACAGTGACGTAGGGCTCTTCGGAGGAGTCTTTCTCGTCGGGTGAAGAAGCCAGGAGGAAACATCGGCGTCGGAGGGAGAGGTCCAGGAGCAGGCGTTCCCGCTCAAGATCGCGTTCCAGGTACAGCAGGAGACGCTCCCGTTCTCCACGAAGAAAACACAGGAGGAGTAGGTCACCCGATGGCGATTGGTTTTTCGTACCCCGTATGGCGGAGATACAGTGTTCCCCGGACCGGCGGTCCAAGGATTTCTCGCCAAGGAGATCTTCCTCCAAGCACGGTTATGACCCTCGCAGGGAGATAGGCGAGAAGGCCTCTGCAGGCAGGCATAAGACCGCGAAGCCTCCGGTTCACCCCGCCCAGCGGGCAGCCTGGCCGAACCAGCCCAGCTGGTGCGGCCCTCGGACCAGAAGGAACGGTTCCCGATGTTAGGTCACCCCACGGGATCCGCGTCCTCGTCCCCCGGGGAGCATGAGCGGACACTAGTCCTCGCCGGGTCGGCGATGCCTGTCCTAACCCCCGCCCCTGGTGCGGAGACCTCCGCCGGGGAGGACCAGTACCTCTGCAGGGGAGTGCCTGTTGTGTCAAGAACAAGGCGCCCGGTGGGAGTGCCCGGTGACCGGCTCCCCAGGCTCAAGCCGAGGCTTCGGCTGACGGTAGAGAGGGTTCCCCGGCGGAGGACTCGGCCTATAGAAGGGTGATTGGCCTAATCAGGAGGCATCACAAGATAGAAGAACCCGCAGCTACCGACGAGGACTATTGGAGGTCCAGCCTTATCCGGTTGATGCAGGCCCCTGCCCAGCCAAAGACCTCCCTGGCTCTTCCTCTAGCCCGGGATCTCGTCCTGGGACAGGAGCACGTGGATAGAGTGGTGGCAAGTAATGCCGAAGCCCCCTAGACTCAGAGCTCTTCTAAGTTCCTCCAGGGGCTCAAAACGCAGAGCAAGGTCTATGTACCAGAAGGACGACGGCCGGGAGCTTGCAAAGTAGAACCTTCTCTTGACATCCTGGGCCAGGGCGTCTCGGAGGACAGAGCCTCTTCAGCCCCAGTTTGTTTTTCTCCATCGGAGGCTGCGATGATGGAGGAAATGTCGAGGGACCTGGTACACGTCTCCTCTTGGCTAGACTGGTGGGCTTCCACCTTAGTAGGGGTGCAAGCTACGTTTGATCCTACAGACCCGGAACAGCAAAGCCTCCTGAGGGAACTTATCACCTCCGGGGGCAAGACTCTTAAGTTCCTGACGTACCAATCCCTCGCCCTGACAGCGAATTGGGTACTCCGCAAGAGAGACACCATCCTGGCAAAGGTGTCCCGAAAGTCCCAGACAGGGAGGCACGGGCCATGAGGAGCCTTCCCTTGTGGGGTGACTCCTTGTTCCCCTTAAAGGACTTGGAAACCATTATGGAGAAAGTGTCTAAAAGAAAAGAATTAAACACGCCCAGGCCTACGCCGGCAAGGAGACCGCCCTACAAGAGGTCAGTCTCAGACAGTGCCGCGACGTCTCAGGCCTCTCCTAGCATGACGAAGCGAGAGGCTCCTTCTTCCTCCTGGGCCTCAGCACCTCAGCACCCCCCCCCCCCCCCCTGTAGAGGAGCCCCAGCAGCTTCAGCCTCCTTTAGGACAGGTTATTCTGCCTCCAGGAGAGGCTGTTCAGGCCGCTCCTCCAGGAGGAGATAGAGTGGGAAGCCCCCTATCCCTGCCCAAGCCTCAGGTTGGGGGATGCCTCAGACTATATTGGCAAGCATGGAAAGCTCACGGAGCGGAGCCCTGGACAGTGTCCGTACTGAAGGAGGGCTATAGGTTACCGTTCTTAGCAGAACCACCCCTTCTAATTCCGGCCATCTGGTCGGAGTGGCTGGTCCCCAAGGATCCGTTGAAGAGGGCCGCCCTTCAAGAGGAGGTGTCCTCCATGTTGGAGAAGGGCACCATGGAGGAGATCCTACACCCAGGTCCGGGTTTCTACAGTCGTCTGTTCCTGGTGGAAAAAGCGACAGGGGGGTGGAGGCCGGTTATAGATCTGTCGGCTCTCAACAAATTCATAAAGAAGACAGACTTCAAGATGGACATTCCGAAGTCAGTCCTGCTGTCCTTGAGAGAGAAAGATTACATGATGACCATAGACCTCAAGAACGCCTACTTCCAAATTCCGGTCCACCCCTCGAGTCGAAAGTTTCTCCGGGTGAAATGGGGCACCCAGATCCTGCAATTCAAGACCCTTTGCTTCGGATTGTCAACAGCGCCCCAGGTATTCACGAGAGTCTTCACGACAGTCTCAGTGTGGGCTCACGAACGAGGCATTCGCATCATCTGGTACCTGGACGACTGGTTGCTTCTTTCCTCCTCGAAGGACCTCTTGAAGAAGCAAGGGATGAAACTTCTCCAGTTTTGCAAGGATCTTGGTATCGTGATCAACCCGGAAAAATCAAACCTATCCCCCTCCATCAGAATGACCTACTTGGGGATGACACTAGATACCCTTCTGGGAAAAGCTTTTCCTTCGGAAGACAGAATAAGCAATCTGATGGAGATCCTTCACCCGTTCCTATCGGGGCGACCCAAGAGAGCGAAAGACTGGCAAAGACTAATAGGGCATCTGGTGTCGTTGGAAAAACTGATTCCCCAGGGGAGAATTAGGCTCAGAGCCGTCCAATGGAACCTGAAGAACCTCTGGTGCCAACTGGACTCGCAACAAGTACTAATCCCAGTCCTACCAAACACGATGCCCTCCCTGGAATGGTGGCATTGCCGATCGAACTCGCTGAAGGGGATGCCCTTCGCGAACGACCCTCCCGAGTTACTTCTGTTCACAGACGCCTCCAACCAGGGATGGGGAGCCCATCTCCTCGACGAGACAGCGAGAGGAACCTGGATGGACGGGGAAAAGGACCTACACATCAATGTCCTAGAGTTGAAGGCAGTCCAGAAAGCTTGCCTACACTTCGTAGATCTACTAAGGGGAAACAATGTGACGCTGATGTGCGACAACGCCACAGTGGTAGTGTACATAAAGAAACAAGGAGGTTTGAAGTCAAGGGAATTGTGCGATCTCGCCATAGAGATTCTAGATTGGGCAGAAACGAACAAGGTTGTGTTATTAGCATGGTTCATCCCCGGGAAAAAGAACGCGCTGGCTGACGGTCTCAGCAGGATGGGCCAAATAGTAGGGACAGAATGGTCCCTCCTTCCAGAAGTAGCCAAGCTCATCATCCAACGTTGGGGTTCCCTGGTGATGGACCTCTTTGCAACCAAACTGAACGCTCAACTTCCCGTGTATTGTTCTCCTGTCCCAGACCCGAAGGCAGACTTGGAGGATGCCTTTCAGCACAGGTGGGACAACCTAGACGTGTACGCTTTTTCCCCCTTCACGTTGATAAGGCAAGTACTCAACAGAGTAAGGACGGCCCGGAACTTAAGGGTGACTTTGGTAGCGCCCTGGTGGCCGGAGAGAGAGTGGTTCGCAGACCTAAAAGACCTGGCGAGTCAACCTCCATGGCCACTCCCCGACAGGTCAGATCTTCTACAACAACCACATTTTCTCAGATTTCACGACAACCCACAGTCTCTGCGTCTTCACGCCTGGAGACTATCGAGCGACTCCTGAAGAAGGAAGGGTATTCATCAGCTACTGCTAAGAGGATGTCGCTATACCTGAGAAGGTCTTCGGCTGCGGTCTACCAAGCTAAGTGGGCCTCCTTCACGAAGTGGTGCGCTTCGAGGCACATTAAACCCCTCAAAGCCTCGGTCCCAGACATAGCGGATTTTCTGGTATATCTCAGGGACAAAATGGAAATGTCAATCCCAGCCATAAAAGGGGTACGGGCCGCCTTGGGCCAAGTCTTCCTCCTGAAGGGCATCGACCTGGGTTCATCTAGGCACATCTCGATGCTTGTCAGGAGCTTCGAGCAGTCCTGCCCCCCACAAGCAGTTAGGGTACCTCAGTGGGACTTAGCTAGGGTCCTGAAGATGTTAAGTGGCCCCCCCTTCGAACCATTGAAAGATATCGTAGACAGGGATCTCACTCTCAAGACAGTCTTTTTGCTAGCCTTGGCTTCCGCTAAGAGAGTAGGGGAGATCCATGGGCTGTCTTATGACGTCTCTCATTCGAGGGGGTGGAAAGAAATATCTTTCAAGTTCGTTCCTTCTTTTGTGGCGAAGACCCAGAACCCAGCTGTCTGGGATCCTAAATTCGAAGGTTTCTCTCTACCAGCCATCCCTAGGACTGGTAATGCTGAGGATTTGATATTATGCCCGGCCCGTGCCATTAGAAAATACCTTGAAAGGACGGCTCATCTCCGGCCAGGCATCAAGAGCCTCTTCGTCTCCACGGGTGTTACTAAGAAACAGGTATCCAAGAACACCATTTCCTTCTGGTTGAGACAAGTTATTGCCAGGGCCTACAGGGAAGAAGCTCTGGCCTTGCCAGGCGTCCCCAAACCCCATGACATCAAGGGTCTGAGCACGTCCTTAGCGTTTGAGAAAAACATGGCAGTGGGTCAGATCCTTCGGGCAGGTACCTGGTCTAACAAGTCGACTTTTACTACCCATTACCTCAAGGACTACTCGAGGAAGTCCTTAGACGGGGTCTTCATTGGGGCAGTCATCTACGCTCTCCAAGTGATTTAACGGTAAAAGCCCCAGGGTCAATCGTGAATAGCAAACCGGGAGACACAGGCTCGTTCCCTTTCATCCTATTCCCCGTTTTTCCCTATCCTTATCGGAGATAACCCTCTTATAACCATTGGATAACACGTTCTCCGCAACTACATTACTGGATGCAACATCAGAAGAAGTTTTTCAAAGGGTGAGTACTTAGACACTAACATGAGCTCTTTGTGTAGTTACCCTATCGTCCATTTTCCTAGTATGTTCCGTTTATACCTAGGCCTCTTGGCTTCCGCTTTCTGGGTCTGAAGGTCAGAAAGGCACTCCCGCCTCCTAAAGTGTAAGTCTCCTAAGAAAGTAGTTCGAGGTAAGTATTCGTGTTGGAACAAATCAAAAATTTTATGTAATTTTTATTTTTCCTAACATACTTACCGAGAACTACTTTCGGGTAATGGCCCTCCCTTCCTTCCCCAAGTGCCTCTCTGCCCTTGCGCGTATTGTGCAACATCCAAAGAACTTACTGACGCTGACGACCCAAGCGGACTTCGACCTAGCGCAAAGCTAACCTCGGGGCACGTTCTCTAATGCCCGAGGTAGCCCTCCAAATAAAACGAGTTTTAGGGTATCCTACACAAAACTCTGGTCGGTAGAGAGGAGATTACAGGTAACTCCTAAGAAAGTAGTTCTCGGTAAGTATGTTAGGAAAAATAAAAATTACTTAAAAATTTTGATATTGAGTAACCAAGTCTGCGCTGCTACTTGGCTGATCCCCAGAAGGGACCGGCAGGGGAACAGCTTCAGGAAGAGATTGGGGGGTAGAAGAAGAAGAATGTTTTCTTCAAATTCAAGGAAGACCCTGAAGGAGAAGAATCACGCTTGATCTTCTTCTTCCGTCGCCTAAACCACTTCCACTAGGAGGGAGACCACTCCTAACAGGTGTCGTCCCTAGAACATCGGCGGCCCCGGCAGACTGGAAACAGCAGGTGGGAGTCCGTCTCTACGGTGGACATAAAGGTACGCAGGGGCACGGTCCAGATATACCAGGTCAGCCAGACAGCGTACCGATTTTAAGCCTCTTCTGCGCACCTACGTCATCTGAGGGGGCTTAGTGTTGGCGAGACCCATTAAGAACGTAGATCTATCACACAGTCCATGAGGTTTTCCATACTTTATCAAATTATTAAGATATCGCATTCGAAAATATACCGATATCTTAACAAAAAAAGCAATAACATCGTCCGGAACTTCAATACCAGACTGTTTTAATTCTAAATAAAGCTTTTTAAAACAATTTTTTCCCATCCATGAGAGCTTCCCCGTGTACAGCATTAAAAATCTCCCGCATTATTAACAACTGTGAAAAAAACTGACTGGAAGGTGCATGTAATTCCCCCCGATTAACACATGCTATCCAAGTATCATTCCTTAGCATTTCTTCAGTCTTATTTCCTAACTCAGGATATTTTGCACAAAATTTCTTTACAATATATCCACTAATGTATTTAAGAGCTTCTTCCTTAATTACTCCCCCAATATCTTTCTTTATTTCTTTATTTGCTCTCAAAAGGTTTTCTTCCTCGTCTAAAGCATCTTTCTCTAAATAAAAATCTATATTTCTGAATATCTGCGTTGTTAGGCTAAGTCCCTTTCTTTCGTGATAGATTCATCGTCTTTGGCTGATTCATGAGATTTTTCAACAGTGGTGATATTACACTTTTCACTTAATATTCTAATTTCCTTTCCTTGTAACTTTTTTTTTAGCCGAAATTTAAAGTTCACAGCATGAGGTGATCATAGTGCCCCTCCATTTGCCTTATACACCCAAAGAAATGTTCAAGGCAATCTTGATTTAGTCCTTGTGTAAGTAGGTAGTCAATACTATAGGAGCCTTTTAACATATCAAACAAAGCAATGGTAGATTTACATGATAAAATTATTCCTTTCTGAAACTTGAAAAGACTTTTTGTATTAGGATTTTTAACACTCATAGTATTCATTACCTCGATTACCTTGAGCAGTATACCTGTGTGTTTTTCTACATCAATACCAAAATCATTGCTTTTACCAAACTTTCCAAATATGGAGGAAGAATTCATTATGTGACCCAATCATTTATTAAAAGAATAAAATCAGATGTTTGATTCCAGTTTTGACACTCCAACAGTCCCTTTTCCCATTAATATTTTAATTAATTGGCACATGACCTAGACAGTAATTGAACTGCTAATTTAACACGTTGTCTTTGTTGACCTGTTACAATTGAATGCATTTCATTTATCTTATATTCAAGCATATATTCTTTTTTTGGTTTTATAGAGTATTTCCCGTATGCCGCCATCTGAAATACACTCTCCAGTCTTGAGGAAAAAACCGGAGTCAATAGAATTATTTCTAACTAATTTAATTGAATGTGGAACATATGAGAAAACAAAAACTTCTCTTTCTGGTTTAAAATGAATCGAACAAACAGTAGCTTTCACAACGTTAATTCTGTCTGCACGGCAACATGCATGTATCCACTGGTCTATGTATGGTTTTTCTTTTGGAAAGCGATGGTATTTTATGTTTGAGCTTTTAGTTTTATCATGTCTATTATAACAGCCAAATAATGCGCAGTTACTTGGCATTTATTATTAGTGACGGAATGAATGAATGAATAAAATGATAATGGACACAGCTTCTCCTATTGTTTACGTTACCTCTATAGGTAGCTAACTAAGGCAACGGTCCTTTGTTTTGTTTACCCACGTGTGTGAGACGGGGGAGCTTGACGTCACAGTATGGGTGATTCACAGCTTAAGATGCGCGTTGGCTGACCTGGTATATATAGACCTTGCGCAGGGGCGGCCTTCGGGACCAGGACTAGTAAGCATGGGACACCAACACGCACACACAATATGCAAAGAAAAAGATAGGAAAGTCAAAAAGCGGGAGAGAGCGACAGTATGTCTGTTCTCTACATAGCCAGAAAGCAAAGTGGTTACTCAGCCCAGGCGTGTGAGTGACCAGGGTACCCTGTCAAGGCCTTGGTTTAACCCAAAGACTATATACTGAAGGAAGATAGGAAGGCTCAAAATAGAATGTTAATACCCTAGTTGGCAACTCCAAAGTGAACACAATAGTTGGTTGCTCCGATTTTAGATGGCGTTGTAGGTATACATCGTTTGTCGTCTGTTTGTTTATATTCAGAATTTGATAGTTGACTCAAACGAAAAAATGGCGCCGACAGTAAAGAAGTCACACCAGTGTGTTGTGTGCCATAAACAGAAAGAAACCGTCCTCATTTGGTATTTCACAGGTTCCCTAAGGACAAAGAACAGTGAGTCCAAACAGTATAATACATGCAGTATGTGCTGCTAATGAGTAAGCCCCACTGATATTGGATGTAAGATTAAGGCAAGGCATCCACAGTAAATCTCTTTTGTTTTTCATTTTTTTTTGTTGGCTTGTATGCTACCTTATTTCTATTTTCAACCCCCCTTTGATTATTTTTGTGTGTGATACAATTTTGTGTTATTTTGATCCTTCTGATTGTACATTTATACATTTATTAGTTTATAATACTAAACTATACATGAGTGCATCATGCTTTTCCATTTCAATAAAAAATAAAATACAATTGTGTTTTTATACACCTAATATCTCTCCATCTTACAGTGGCCTACATACTGCAATTAAATGTATGCCTACACATAAGCATTTGTGGCTATGTTTAACAAAGCAGATATACAGTATGTTTTAATTTATTCGAATGTGGTATTGTATAGAACATTTAAAAATGGTTGTAATATACTGTACAATACTTAAATTTGCAAGAAAATTAACTAAATCATAAGAGATATAGCTATTGAATTTCTAAAAAATAGACTGAGAAACATAATTTATAATTTAGTTACCTAAAATTTAAGAGTATCATGAATATATGAGTAAAATATACTGACATAGTAATGCAAATTATGAACAAATATGTCGCAAAATTTACAATCGAATTCCATCCTATATACCCGTAAGCATTACCGCTCTGAATGTTTGGTTGCTCGCTCAAGAGATGGCGCCATTTGTTTCGCATGGGAGTATCTGGCATCTTTTCATAGCACACTCATTTGTGTGTTAGAAGCCTGAGCCTTCCCATCTTCCTTCAGTATATAGTCTTTGGTTTAACCCCACCACTACCTACTAACTAGTGGATGGTGTAGTTTTCCCTCACTAAAATTATCATGGCTCGAAGTTAAATCTGAGGAAGATGATCCAAGGAAATTTCTTTGACAGGAGAGATTAGGTCAAGTTTTACCTTCCACTTCGATACACTTATCCTTGCAGAGGACATCAACTGGAGACTTGGAAAATACAAAATGAAAAAGCGGGAGAGGTGACATTTCTTGATGTATTGGACGGAACAGTTGTACTTAGTGAAATTCTGAAAGTGGTTTGCTATCTAAGGATAACCATAAAACAAATAGGATTATAACAAATAAAGGATATTTGTTAAGGTCATGGTCAATTAATAAAGGAATCCCTGAAAAGGGTTAATTTGGTAGAAAATAATTCAGTGCAAAACTAAACTATGAACTTTCTTTTCAGCATATCAATATCACAAACACTTAACGATTTGATCATTCAATAGGTAGGTTGTCGAAGCTATTCAGGGATTAACTAATCTATGATAAAGTCATTAGACATTAGTATACTTTATCTGATCATTGAATATCATCAACCATTCAGTCAATCAACCAATTAAACAATCACATTGTAGAAAAAGAAATTAAAGCGAGTATTCTGCCTCATAAAAACACTTAAATGACAGCCATTTAAGGTGGACGTATTTCAATTAAAATGATAGCCACAGCAAGTACGATATTGAAATTTATTTTTCAAATTATCGGTTAACTATCTAACATGCATATACGTATTTACTTAACGGGATATTAGCGGATTAAAACTTTCCCAAAACTTTAATTTCCCAGAACGAATTCATCTTCATTTCTCTCCGTAAAACAATAATCGTTCCCTGTCTTCCATTTCTTTAACATTTACGTCAAGTGCTGCGTACATGTTTCTATTTTCGAGAAGAATCGATATTATACAGGTGATGGTGCATTCCACATTCACACTTAATATCGTCCAATACGGGATCACTGTCGCCAGGGGCCCCAATACAGTAAACTGAATGAAGAATTTTATAGGAGCCTTCGAGGCGGTGCGTAATGCCCCAGTGTTCTTGATCATTCTAGCGGCAAGGATACACTACATTACATATCTCATATGCCCTAAAATAACCTGAATCTCTGTATATATATATATATATATATATATATATATATATATATATATATATATATATATATATGAATATATATGAATATATATATATATATATTTATATATTATATATATATATATATATATATATATATATATATATATATATATATATATATATATATATATATATATATATATATATATATATATATTCCAACATCAATAGGGAAATGCGTTTTCTATAGTTTTCAAAGGTCACAGAGTGTCCTTCAACTTCTAGATATCGCGTAGTATCTCTCCATTCAGAATTCAAATACAACAGCTGTTCTCGACTCATAGAAAAAACAGTTTTTTGAAGGGAATTTCTATTCAGGAAAGGCAAGCTCTGTAAAATTTCGAAATCGCCCCCTTGCTTCCCCTTTCAGTTCTTGTTTTACGGGCACGACATCATTCAGCTTCACCGGATAAAACAAATCCAAACATTTTTGGTTCAATGCATCTTAATTCTAAATGTCTAAAAGTATTTACATTTCACAAGGTTCATGAATTAAAAGGATCTTTATCATGAATAGTTCAAAGAAACTTAAAGCACCTCGATACACGGAACACCTGTATTTATAACAAAGAAATAAAAAGCATTACGAAGTCAACATAAATAATCAAATATGACAGCAATTCCCTTAATAATAATAATAATAATAATAATAATAATAATAATAATAATAATAATAATAATAATAATAATCGAAAGTAAACCAAGTAAGATATAAAAACCATATCATGAAAGTTTAAAAATAAATTTAAGAACATTAGCAAAAGAAAAACCATTGAATAATTTCTAAAGACTAATATCAACAGTAATTCAAATGCTGCTACTGCTGCTGCTGCTGCTGCTGCTGCTGCTGCTGCTACTATTACTACTACTATTACTACTACAATATGAAAAGGTGAGAACGCGATTAGTAAAACGTAAACTTTCCAGTTTGGTAATCTGGGAGAAAAACGGTATTATCAAATTAGATATTTCTGGACTATCTTACTTATTCCTTCAGAGAAGTTTAAATGATGCATGAATTCGAGGAGAAATGAAAGTTTTCAATCATATCCGTAAAGTGGTTCAATTGTCGTACTAGTGCGTGCTGTAGTTCAGTATTTAAGGTGTGCGAGAATGCCGTATTATGCCGTTAGGCGAAAACGGAGAGGCGAGGTGAATGCAACTGAACTTTATTAAACAGTCATAGAGTTTATATACAGGAACTTGAGAGCAAGAACGTCACACAAATTCAAACATAATAAAACGGTGTGGTACAGAGGACTGAACTAAATTTAGTTTCTCAACTCTTGGGTCGACAACAGCCTACCTACTCTTGAGTACCAGCGTCGGCTAATAGTTCGGGAAATGGTCTAGACTAGCAACCTATTATTATTATTATTATTATTATTATTATTATTATTATTATTATTATTATTACCAGCCAAGCTACAACCCTAGTTGGAAAAGCAAGATGTTATAAGCCCAAGGGCTCCAATAGGGAAAAATACCCCAGTGAGGAAAGGAAATAAGAGCTTCGTAAAACACTATAAAGTCTACACAAAAATCATCCTAAGAATCAGAAGGTCATACCGTTTCAAATACAGGAGTATGGTGAATAAAATAATCTGAGAACATTTTGTCTCAAAATCCAGTTGTATTTGCAACAGAACCTTGATTAAAAGGCTAATCCACCCCCTCCCCCCCAAAAAAAATACTAAAAATGGAAAACAAAAAATGCTCCTGATTTTCCAAAACAGGAATATTTTGCAATATCATGGTAATATTTATACCATTTTTTATATATCCTTTGTTTATTTCTAAAACATGAATATCGGTATCAGTACAGTATTATAAACGTCAATGCATAAAACTTTATTAAAGGGAACTGGATGTTGACGGGCAAAGGATATGTATTTCGCTAACATGGTTACTTTAATCGTATCATTTGGAGTACTGAGCATGAACTCGACTGCCTGGGAAATTGATTTATGATACCGCCTATATGAAACCTGTATTTTTGGTACTATAAAAAAACAGGTCATCGCACGATACCTTTTTGGCTTTAAATTCCTATTTGCCTTTGAATGGCTCTATTTTCCCCACTATAAATGTGCAGAAAACATATTTGCATTACATGAAACAGAATATTTTCAACGTTTTAAAAAATATATAAATCATGACAGCAATATTTTGTATTCTGGGTGGCTAAAGCATGACCCGCTTGGAAAATATTCTGCCTGATGACACCGAAATGCTTTTCAGACTTTTTAATATGACGTTGTTGCCAGTGTTGTTTCCCTAATTCTTTCAAAACTGTTTTTGAGACTACTTTCTACAATTAACCGTTGTCTATTGTTGTAACTTCGGTAATGGAAATTATACATGTCCCTGTTCCTTACGTGATTTCTGTGAAAACAATGGTTAGAATAATAGGGAAATGAAAATAAGATGATTTTGAACAAAATATTTCGAGGAAGGGAAGGGCAGCAAACGGAGGGAGGGGGGAGGGGGGGCCTTACTTAGCACCACAAATTAACCGCGACGAAGCATTAAATTTTGGACAAAGTAGCATAATCTGTAAAGAATTCTGTAAAGAAAGTACAAAACAACAAAGATCAGAAAGCAGTTCAATCATTTGAATGAATAAATGGATTGATCAAATTGGCAGAGGAAGATGAGGGAATTTTATACTTTTTCGACTGTACCTTGAAATATTTTACCCTTATATCATGCTCCAACATAAAACCGCCCCTCTCCCCATCCCGAACGACGATTATTCATACAGGAGATGCCAGACTTTCAAGCGGAATCTTAAAATAATTTAATTGACAGAGTAATAATGGACAAGAGTCAAAGGAATGATCGGTTTGCTCAGATAACCTCATGAGAATTAATCCTTAAAAGACTCGCAGTCACATTTATTTCATTCCATACCATTCCAACATTCTAGACCATTCCAATGGCGACAGTGAGATTATCATTCATACAGATAAATCGACCAAGACAAGTTCCCAAAGGATCTATCATGAGTGTTGGAAAGCGCTTAGCTTCTGAAGATAAAATAGCAAAAGGGTTTCCTTCAGTCATATCCTCTTTTTCTTCCTATACATGAAATAAAGGATTTCTTCAGCTATCTGAGGTCAAGTGCGGATCATACAAATTTTCAGTAAAGTCAAAATCAATAATTTAAACAATAGCACCATATATATATATATATATATATATATATATATATATATATATATATATATATATATATGTATATATATATATATATATATATATGTATATATATATATATATATATATATATATATATATATATATATATATGTATATATATATATATATATATATATATATATATATATAAATATATATATATATATATATATATATATATATATATATATATATATATATGTATCTTCTATACCTATTGATGCAAAGAGCCTAGGTTAGATTTCGCCAATCGTCTCGATCTTGAGCTTAAATCAACCCATCGTTAATCATCTGAGATAAATGGATAAAGCAGGCGAAAAAAATCAAAATAATATCACAGAAGAAGTGTATTAAATAAACATATGAAATAAGAAATATTCATATTTTTATTGTTTTTCCCTGAAGTCCCCATAGTCCAGTGTGAAATTTTTGCTGAACGTGGCGAAGAAGACCAAACTCGAGCAAGAGCTACGAAGGAATCTTGGACAAATCTTCGCTCTCTTTTCTAAGTCTTCATTTTTCTCCATTTGTTACATCTATTTTCATTCAAAATTTTCTATATAGTTGTGATAAAAATAATGGAATTATCTGAAGACTATAGCCATCCCAAATACAACTCTTCGAATCGTGTTGAAAATCAAAATCTTCCAAATGTCTAGGGCGGAAAAGATGATTCTTACGCTGAAATGAATTTATCTTCAAAGATTTCCCTTTTTTTCCTTCGTTTATTTTGCTCCATTTTCGTAGTTTTATCAGATTGGAGAGAGAGAGAGAGAGAGAGAGAGAGAGAGAGAGAGAGAGAGAGAGAGAGAGAGAGAGAGAGAGAGAGAGAGAGAGAGATAGAGAGAGAGAATATGTAGGCGCCAAAAAGGATGCAATTTTTCTAGAGAGAGAGAGAGAGAGAGAGAGAGAGAGAGAGAGAGAGAGAGAATATGTAGGCGCCAAAAGAATGCAATGAGAGAGAGAGAGAGAGAGAGAGAGAGAGAGAGAGGAGAGAGAGAGAGAGAGAGAGAGAGTGTGTGCGTCAAAAGGATGAAATTCTTCTCTGCTCCAGAAAAAGAATTCTCTTATGAAGACTTCGTCATTCTTTTTCTTAAGTCGGATTGAAGAAATTTGGATATCTTTCAGATCCTTCAATATTCTCTACTGCGTAGTTTCTGCTTTATTCTGCATAATCTTCGTTTTTTGTTGATTGTAAAATGATCAAGGACTTATTATCAGTTCTCTTATTCGGATGCTTTCATCCTTCTCTACAATAGAAGTATATCAAATGAACAAATACAAAAAGAAACATTGAAATTTTTATTGGTCTTCCCTGAAATCGCCATAATCCAGTGAGAATTCTTTGCTAAACATGGATCCGCCTCTCGCCTCCATTATAAAACCTGAAGACCAAACTCGGGCAAGAGCAACGAAAGAATCCTGGACAAAATTTTGCAACCTTTTCCAAGTCCTCATTTATCTCCGTTCATTCTCTATTAGTTCTGTCCATCTTCATTTTAAATTTTCTATATAGTAGTGATGATAATTATTGAAACATCTGAAGATTAAAACAATACCTAACACCACTCTTCGATTCGTGTTGAAGATCAAGAATCTTCTAAATGTCTTCGGCGGGAGGATTATTCTTACGCTGAAACGAATTAGTTCTCTTTCAAGCTTTCCCTTTTATCCTTCGTTTATTTTGCTCCTTTTTCAAAGTACTATCAGATATAAGAAAGAGAGAGAGAGAGAGAGAGAGAGAGAGAGAGAGAGAGAGAGAGAGAGAGAGAGAGAGAGAATATGTATGCGTCGAAAGAATGAATTTCTCCTCTGAAGACTTTCTAAAAATACATCGGGAGCTCCATAAACCGCATTCTCTTATGAAGACGTCTTCGTCATTTCTTTTTCTTAAAACTAAGCCTGATACAGAAACTCTATATCGTTGGCCTGGCTGGGCTCCCCCCTTCCCGGTGGGAAGGGAGGGCTCCCCGGCCCCCACCGGACTGGGCCGGCTTCCCCCCCCCCCTCGCTGGCGCTAGGCCGGCTACCCCCACCCCCCTGCCGGCGCTGGTCCGGCTTCCGTGCCCCCCTCCCCCCCACCCCGGCGCTGGTCCGGCCTCCCCCCACGCGCCAGCGCTGTGCCGGCTTCCCCCCCCCCCCCCGCGCTGGACCAGTTTCCCCCCACCGGCTTTCCCCCCCTCCCCCTGCCGGTGCTGTGCGGATTCCCCCCCCCCCCCCGCCAGCGCTGTACGGCTTCCCCCGCCCGCCCCCGCTGGCGCTGGGCCAGCTTCCCCACCCCCTGCTGGTGCTGGGCCGGTTCCCCCCCCCCCACCGGCTTCCCTGCTCCTCCCCGCCGGCGCTGGGCTGGCTTCCCCCCCCCCCCCTCTGCTGGCGCTGGGCCGGCCCCCCCCCCCCCACCAGCGCTGGGCAGGCTTCCACCCCCACCCCCCACCCCGGCGCATTCCCAAACCATCTCCATCTCCATTCATCATGATCTCATCCACATACGGAACTCGAGCAATCTCTCTTATAGTTTCATTTCGAATCCTGTCCTGCCATTTAACTCCTAATAATATAACGAACTATAAAAACGGGAATTCCGAAAGTAAGATATTCTAAAATTTCTGAGTTAAAAACTACCTAGATCAAACCCTTCAAAAGATGCCAATAAAACTAACCTCAAACTTTACACACGATTTGTAAAAACAAACAACGACAACAGAAATCTCGAAAGTGAGGTATTCCAAACTTACAGACAGTGAATACCAAATTAATGAAATCACTGAAAATAAAAATAAACAAATAAAAAACCAACCTGGAAGCATAAATAAAAGTTAAGTATCCAAACTTTCAGACAATAAAAACCAACTCGATCAAACCGCTCAAAAGAAAAAAAAAAAAAAAAAAATGGAAAGTAAACAAAAAATAATAGAGTATCAATTCCCAAATTCCAAATTAAGATATGCAAAATCTCAGACGGATTTTCTCGTCATAAGGGATTGATTTCGACTGAAGATGATGACTTCCCAAAGAGGGAGTACGGGGAGAGGAGCGGGGGTCCTGGATGGAGAAGGGGGGGGGGGGTTGGGGGGGGGGCAGACTAAGGGAAGGGATAATAGTTACCTCTTGGTAGCAATGGACGCTCCGATGCCGAATTAATGTTGAAATTATGAATAAGATAATATGAGTTATTGGAAGTGATACGCAGAGACGTTCTTGGAGAGAGAGAGAGAGAGAGAGAGAGAGAGAGAGAGAGAGAGAGAGAGAGAGAGAGAGAGAGGGGGGGGGTGGCTACTGGCATGATATATAATGTAAAACAATTACTGTCATATATGGGGTTTGGTCATTTTCATCACCACGCTGGCCAGTGTAGATGGATGATGGTGGGAGATTTTTGTCTAATCGCTCACAAAAAAACAACCTAGTATGGGTGGCCCTAACTATTACAACTTTGCGGATCATGGCGACACACAAGCCCTTTCACCATGTTAAGGTATCCCTATTGAGAAATATATATATATATATATATATATATATATATATATATATATATATATATATATATATGTGTGTGTTTGTGTATGTTTGTAACACTATTAAAGATTTCAGGACACCCCCTGCTCAATACCGTGATTGCATTCATTAAAGCAATTTGACAATAATTGCCAATCAAACATTTCTTCGAGAAGGGAAACCAATTTCTCTTTAGCGGAGGCCACTGTCTTGAATGGGAGATTCAATTCATCGGAATAATTAAATGAATCGCTGGTAAGGTACATTCGGCAAATTAGTCAAATTCATGACGGTTATTAAATTGGACTCAGGATGGGAAAATATATTTAAGACAAGGACACAGACACATACACATACATATGTATATACATATGTATATATATATATATATATATATATATATATATATATATATATATATGGTCCTTTGGCATGTTAATTTACGTTTGCAATTA
>NC_090727.1:109744057-109746557 GCF_036898095.1 Palaemon carinicauda | reverse complement strand
TACTTACAGAGTGCGATCGCAAACACACACACACACACACACACACACACACATATATATATCTATATATATATATATATATATATATATATATATATATATATATATGTGTGTATATATATATTTGCATATGTATATATATATATATATATATATATATATATATATATATATATACATATATATATATATATATATATATATATATATATATATATATATATATATATATATATGTCGCTGGAATTCTGAGTAAAACTTCCTTTTTCAATTAAGGAAATTCCTGAGGGAATTAACTCACTATTGGGGGAACGCATGAGAACAGTACCTTTATTTTTGCATTTCGTTTTATATTTCAGGATTAATTCCTCTATTTTTTCCTTCCCTGAAATTTCAGAGTAAGTTACTCGACGCTGAAAAGTGAAGATTGAAAGCTTAAGGAAAACAAAAGGGAGCGCAAGATAAAATTATGCCACTGTTTTGACACTTTGACACATGGCAGCCATTAACGGAGGAAAGAAAATATAGAGATGGTCATTAATATGATAGAGAGGGAGGACGAGGATTAGATGGCGAGATAAGGTGAAGGATGATATGGAAAGAAGAGGTTTGGTGGAAAAGGATGCCTTTGATAGAAGGCATTGGAGAGGGCGCGCATCAGGCAACCGACCCTTTAATGTAGGGATAACGGTGGAAAAGAAAAAGAAGAAGAAGAAAAAGAAGAAGGAGAAGAAGAGGATTAATATGATGCAAACCTATTGTAATAAAACTGCCACTCTTTTCATAATATAATTTCCTCCAATGGTCAAAGATAACTGACAGTCCTCTCTTCCATATAATGAACCATCAGTGTCAGCTGACGTCGCTAACAAAATGGCCTTAATTTGATAAAAGTGTCTATACGCTTCTTACCCTATTTTCCATACTTACCATACTTATGTTGAGTATGGAAAATATGGTAAGTAGCGTATATACACTTTATCTAATTAATGCCATCTTGTTAGCGACGGCAGCTGACACTGATGGTTTTTTTGTAACTTTGTAAATTACTCTCTTAAAAATTACATGGTTACATAATCAAAATTAAAGGAAAAATGTGGCTAAACTGAGACTGATCTCATATCCTAAAATTTCGTGAAATAAAAAGGAAATAAAAAATCTAATATCTCAAATCTTAGTTCTTCTTGGACAAGCGTCGAGGTAACGTATCTGACTCGCAATCTGTGGGTCCCGGATTTGAACTCCGCTCAGAGGCCAATAGTTTTTCACCAATTGCTGCAACTGTATCATCATTGAGAGTTAGCAATAGGGGATATGGGGGGTGGGTTAGTGGTTATATGTTATATGTCCATTTACTAAACCAAAATCACCTATTGCCTTGTCCTCCCAGGTCCTAATTTGGGTTAAGAGAGATTATTTCATGTAGAGTTGGACACTAGAGTCACTGGTACCCATCACTAAGAAGTGCACCATGTAACACCCTGACTTTACGGTGAGTAACCAAACAGACAGAATAGGAAGGGATGGCAGTGGCGGGCAGTAAGGGTGTGGCTGGGTGCACTTCTTTGTAGCGAGGTGTACCAGTAACTCCTGTGTAAAACTGTACATAAAATAATATTATTATGTTATTTCAAGACATTCACACTCCTTCAACGACATTTTTCTTTGTTGGTCATTAGAGCAAATTATCTCCACATACACATATACTCATCTATATATACACACACATATATATATATACATATATAAATACATAAATATATATATATATATATATATATATATATATATATATATATATATATATATATATATATATAAATGTGTGTGTATCATTATACAAACACATGAGTGTGGATAATGTATATATATATGTATATATATATATATATATATATATATATATATATATATATATATAGATATATATATCTATGTATATATATACATACATATTATATACATATAAATACTGTATATGTACATATATACATACACACATATATATATATATATATATATATATATATATATATATATATATATATATATGTATATATGTATGTATATATATATATATATATATATATATATATATATATATATATATATTAATTACGTATGCTGTTGATAAAGATATACATACACGAGCATACGCCTTTATGTTCTCATATAGAAAACTTTCCTCCTTATTCGCATCCTACTGGAAAAAAAAGACTTTGATCCCTGGCTTAGTCACTCATCACTCTGGATTACGTAGTGTCGGCATTTTCGAAAAAGGAAGGATATCCAGCCAAAACCAAACATGGAGATTTTCCCGTTTAAGGATTAAATGGGATTTCGTCCGCTCATCTCGACGGATTTCAGGTAAATCCACTGCCTGATCTAATGAAGCGCAGCGAACGTAACCGAAAAGGGTTAGCGTATGATAAAGTAATCTCGCTCATTACGAACTGTTTATTTTCATTCATATAATGTAAGATTTTGTTCAATTTGTTAG
>NC_090727.1:109736557-109739057 GCF_036898095.1 Palaemon carinicauda | reverse complement strand
GCTAAATCAAGATGAATGATGGAAGCACCTCCAGCGATTCCGGAGGAATCATGGGTATCCTCTGATAACACCCAGAGGGACCCTTCCCATCCTTTCTTTCCCCCTTTACACTCCAATCCCCCTCCTATCCTCCTCCCTCCTTCTCACTCCCTTCCCCCCTCCTTTCCTCCTTTTTCTCAATCCCTTCCTCCTCCTTTTCCTCCCCCCTTCTCTCTCATTTCCTCCTCCTTCCCTCCCCCCTTCCCCCCTCCCTTCCTCTCCTTTCCTCCTCCCTCTCACTCCCTTTCCCACTCTTTCCTCCCTCCATCTCACTCCCTTCCTCCAACTTTCTTGCCCCCTTCCCTCTCCCTTCCCCTCTTTCCTCCCACCCTCCCACTCATTTCCTCCTCCTTCTCAATCCCTTCTTCCTCCTTTCCTCCCCCCTTCCCACTACCTTCCCCTCCTTTCTTCCCCTCCTTCTCACTCCCTTCCCCCTCCTTACCACCTCCTTCCTACTCCCTTCCGTTACTTTCCTCCCTCCTTCTCAATCCCTTCCACCAACTTTCCAACCCCCTTCCCACTCCCTTCCTCCTCCTTTCCTCCGCCCTTCACACTCCCATCCCTCTCCTTTCCTCCCTCCTTCTCACTACCTTCCCCCTCCCTTCCTCCTCCTATTCAATCCCTTCCTCCTCCTTTCCCTTCCTCTCCTCTTCCCTCTCACTCCCTTCCTCCTCCTTCATCATCCCCCTTCCCACTCCCTTCCCCTCCTTTACGCCCCCTTCTCACTCCCTTCCTCCTCCTTTCCTCCCACCTTCTCACTCCCTTCCTCCTCCTTTCCGCCTACCTTCCCACTCCCTTCCCTTGCTTTCCTCTTCTCTCTCACTCCCTTCCTCCTCCTTTCATCCCCTTATCCACTCCCTTTCCCTCCTTTACTCCCCCTTCTCTTTCCTTCCTCCTCCTTTCCTCCCCCTTCCCACTCCCTTCCTCCTCCTTTCCGCCTACCTTCCCAATCCCCTCCCTTGCTTTTCCTCTTCTCTCTCACTCCCTTCCTCCTTCTTTCCTCCCCCTTCCCAATGCCTTCTCTTCCTTTACTCCTCCTTCTCATTCCCTTCCTCCTCCTTTCCTACCCACTTCCCACTCCCTTCCTCCTCCTTTCCTCCCCCCTTCCCACTCCTTTCCGCCTACCTTCCCACTCCTTTCCCCTGCTTTTCCTCTTCCCTCTCACTCCCTTCCTCCTCCTTTTCTCCCCCTTCCCATACTATCCCCCTCCTTTCCTCCCTATTTTTACTACCTTCTCTCCTTTCCTCCACTCCCTATCCTCTCATTTTCTCCAATCCCTTCAACTTCCTTTCCCTCCCACTTCTCACACACCTTTCCTCCTCCTTTCCTCCCTCCTTCCTACTACCTTCCCCTTCGCTTTTCATTCCCCCTCTTTTCGTCCTTCCTTCTCACTCCCTTCCCCCTCCTTTACTTCCCCCTTCTAACTCCCTTCCCCCTTCTTTCTTCTCACATTTTCATTCCTTTCTCCCTCATTTCTCCCTCCTTTTCACTCCCTTTCCCCTCCCTTTCATCCACCCTTCTCATTCCCTTCCCCCTCCTTTCTTCCCTCCTTATCAATCCTTTCCCCAACCCTTGTGACTCACTTCTGCCTCCTTTTGTCCCCCTTCTCACTTCCTTCCCCTCTTTTCCTCCCTACTTTTCACTCCCTTTCCCCCTCCTTTCCTCCACCCTTGTCACTCCCCATACCCTCCTTTCCTCCCTCCTTCTCCCTACTTTACATGGTTTATCATTCGTTATCATCATCATCCCCCATGATAAATAAAATGCAGGAAAAAGGCTCACATATGTTTTTTCAATAGTTTATAGTCTTTCTAAGCCATGAATAAAGATTTACAAATATGAACTGGCATAGAAATAGCATAGACCGACAGAAGTGAACAAACATGTGTGAGGCCTTTGTCCTGCATTCTTCTAATCATGGATGATGGATGAAGATGAATGATAACGAATGATAAACAAAGAATAAAAATTTGCAGATATAAACTTGCATAGAAATACCATAATCAGATGGGATTGAACAAATATATCTAAGGCCTTTATCCAGTATTTGACTAATCATGGGTGATGATGATGACAACCAATGATAAACCATGAATAAAAATTTGCATATATAAACTGGCATAAAAAGGCTATAAACAGACGGGAGTGGACAAACATATCTGAGGCCTTTTTTCTGCCTTCGACTAATCATTGATGATGATGATGATAAGGAATGATAAACCATGTAAATTATGGAAAAGGAGGGAGGAAAGGAGGGGAAGGGGAGTGACAAGGGTGGAGGAAAGGGGGGGGGAGGGAGTGAGAAGTAGGGAGGAAAAGAGGGAAGGATTTGAGAAGGGGGACAAAAGGAGATGGATATGAGTGACAAGGGTGGAGAAAAGGGGGGGAAGGATTGAGAAGGAAGTAGGAAAGGAGGGGGAAGGGAGTGAGAAATAGGGAGGAAAAGAGGGGAAGAAAGTGA
>NC_090727.1:109727278-109736057 GCF_036898095.1 Palaemon carinicauda | reverse complement strand
TGTATTACAAATCAATCACATTAGCGTTAGAAACGCTCGGCACACATGTCTGTACTTATGATAGGTTCACCTTTGAAAGAAGGAACAGTCTATGTAGGCACTTGGTGCCCTCATTTAGTTTGTAGTACAGTATGTACCTACACACTCACCCTGGACTTAATCGTCCCAAATTAAGACCACTGTTCCTCGCAGAGTTAAACCAGTAGGGTTAACTACACGACCCACTGCTACCACAGATCTCTTAAGTTCCTCTACTTGCTTCGCATAGTGGCGAAAGAAACACCTTGAAAGACTTCCAGCCCGTGTATGAACGGAGATGTTCAAAATCCATACAATTAAAGAAATTTAGGGATGAGGCAACTTTCCTCGGATCGTGACCTGCGGGTGTACTGTCAGGATCCGCTCTGCGAATAAAATATGTGGATATTCGCTCTGAGTTGATTCAGAGATAAATTTGAGCCTGATGTTTCTCCCTGAATAGTTGACCACCCTTGAAGTCTGAAGTTCTACGAAGATAGACCTTTAGGCATTCTACTGGACATAGAGATGCATCTTCTTTCAGAGGGCAGATTCTCCAGGGACCCCACCTGTTGGTGGGGTAACTCATTCTTGGCGAGAAACGTAGGATCCGGAAACAGGTTCAGATCCCCCCCATCCAGGAACTGAACACGATCTGCCTCTCTCGAGAGGGCTACAATCTCACTAACCCTAGCCCCAGACGCGAGTGCAAATAGGAAAATAACTTTTTGCGTCAAATCCTTTAACGCACATTCTTCATTGCTCAACAGGGAGGCGAAATGAAGAACTTTGTCTAAAGACCATGAGAAGGGCTTTGGAGGTGCTGAAGGTCTGAGCCTAGCGCAGGCTTTCGGAACTTTATTAAAGATCTCGTTAGTGAGGTCGATCTGGAAGGCAAATAAAAATAGGTCTCATCAAAGCAGATTTACACACTGAAATCGTGTTAGCTGCCAACCCTTGGCCATGGAGGTGGATGAAGAAAGATAAGCAGAAGTCTGTTGAGATCTCCTGCGGATTCTTTGCCTTTACAAAGGCCACCCATTTTCTCCAAGATGACTCATATTGCCTTCTAGTCGATTTGCACTTATATACCTCTAGGAAGTCTATGCTGGCTTTCGAAATCCCGAAACGCTTTCTCACCGCAAGGGCGAGAAAATCATGAGCTGCAGGGTCCGGGTTTTCTGTAATGAAGCGCAGACAGTCGACTTCTGGTCTCGCTGGGTCAGAACTGGATGTGGTAGCGGCACAAACTTCATCTGTAGTTCCAACGCCAAGGGGGAACCACATACTGTTCAGCCAGTTGTGGGCCACTATTGCCGCTACCCCCTTGAAGGATCTCAGTTTGTTGAGGACCCTCAACAGAAGGTTGTGAGGAGGGAACAGATAAATCCTGGACCATCTGTTCCAGTGGAGGGGACATCGCGTCCACTGCTTCCGCTAAGGGGTCCTCGTACGGGGACACGTACAGGGGCAACTTCTTGTTGTCTTTCGTCGCAAAGAGGTCTATCTGCAGTTCTTGGACTTGATTCAGAATGAAGGAGAATGATCCTGCGTCTAAGGACCATTCCGACTCTATCGGTGTGAACCTGGATAGAGCGTCCGCTGTGACATTGCGGACTCCTTGAAGGTGAACTGCCGACAGGTACCACTTCTTCTTTTCCGCCAATCGGAAAATGGCTAACATCACCTGGTTGAGAGGTGGTGACCTCGACCCTTGTCGATTCAAGCATCTCACAACCACCTCGCTGTCCATCACCAATCTTATGTGGATCGAGTGACGCGGGGAGACTTTTCTTTAAGGTAAGGAGCACTGCCATAGCTTCTAGAAAGTTTATATGAAAGGTCCTGAATAGCTTGGACCAAGTCCCCTGGACTTTTTTCCGATGAGAGTGACCTCCCCATCCCTCCTTTGAGGCGTCTGAGTGAATCGTCATCGACGGGGGAGGTGGCTGAAGAAGAACCGGACTTCTTTAGATGTCTGGCTTGGGACCAAGGCCTGAGAAGAGTACGTAGCCGAGGCGGCACATGGTCTTCTCAGATCTCTTCGCACGTTTGATGCATACCTTCTCCAAACTCCGGTGGCATCCTTTAGCTGTGCTCTTAGCACTGGGTCTGTCACTGAAGCAAAACTGGAGAGAGCCTAGTACCCTCTCCTGTTCGCGTCTTGATATCCTTTCGGAATCTAGAAAGTCTCTTGACAGAGCCCGCTATCTCCTTCCTTTTCTTCGTCGGGATGGAGAAACTGTGTGACAAAAGGTCCCAGTGGATTCCCAGCCACTGGAACTTTTTGGGATGGAAAAAGTCGAGACTTTTTTCTGTTGATCTTGAAGCCTAGGTACTCTAGGGAACTGGATCACCTGACTGGAAGCTTGCAAGCATTCGGTCTCGGAGTGCTGCCCACACCAGCCAGTCGTCCAGGTAGGCTACTACCTGAATTCCCTTTAGGCGTAATTGTTTGAGAGCTGCGCTCGCAAGCTTCGTGAAAATCCTTGGGGCTATGTTTAGCCCGAATGGCATGGCTCTGAAGGCGTATAGTCTCCGTTGTAGCCTGAACCCTAGGTAGGGGGAGAGTCGACGGCTGATTGGAATGTGCCAATAGGCGTCTGACAAGTCTATAGAGACTGAGTATGCCCTCTTGGGCAGTAAGGTCCTTATGTGTTGCAGTGTTAGCATCTTGAATTTGCAATTCACTATGAACTTGTTGAGTGGCGACAAGTCCAGAATGACTCTGAGCATTTCCGAGTCTTTCTTGGGAACACAAAACAGCCTCCCTTGGAATTTGATGGACTTCACCTTTTGGATCACCTTTTTCTCCAACAGTTCTTGAACGTACTCCTCCAGAACGGGGGTGGAGTGTTGGAAAAACCGAAGGCACGGGGGTGGAGTGCTGTACCAGCTCCAGCCCAGTCCATTCTTGAGTAGGCTTTGGGCCCAGGGATCGAAGGTCCACCGATCCCGAAATTTCAGAAGTCTCCCTCCTACCGGTATCACCTCACTTGGACTGCCGTCCTGAGGTCTTGCCTCCCTGACCACGACACCTCTGAATCCCCTTCCCCTTGAGGGGCGCCTAGACGAGCCTCTGGCTGCTCCTCTAGGTTTTGCACGAAAGGAAGAAGACTGTCCTTCGAACGTTGGGGTGAATGTGGTTGACTGACCTGGCACAGCCTGGGGTACCCACTGAAAAGTAGTCGGGGTTTGTGCCACCATCTGGGGCACTGGAGGCAATGGCAATTGCAGTTGCTGTTTGCTGTCTAAAAGGCTTGGCTGGCCGAGACGGTAGCCTAGTCCTATATTCTTCCTCTTTGGTTTGAGGACCCTCATCCGGGGAAGACTTTCTTTTTTGTTAGCCAGGCCCCACTTCTGGAGAAGGGTTTCTATTCTCCACGGCGGCCTTATCAACAACTTCTTTGACCACATCGGTAGGGAAAAGGTTCTTTTCCCCAAATGTTGGAGGAGATTAACTTCCTTGGCTCGTGTCTCACCGTAGCCCCGGTGAACACGAACTCCCTGCAAGCTCTCCTTGCCTTGACGAAGCCATAAAGGTCCTTCGTCACTGTGGCTAGGTGAGACTTAGCCACTACCATGAACATTTCATTGGACCTTGGGGTCACTCTCCATCGTCTCAAGAGTAGTCTGATGAGACATTGAGGCAGCCAGTCTTTCTTTTGTCTCGAACTCTCTTCGTAAAAGAGAGTCGGACAGCTTGGGGAGGTCCTCGCCGAATTGCCGTCCGGCAATGTCAGCCTCCAACTTTCCCACTGAGAATGTCAGATGGACATCCTTCCAGTCTTTGGTGGTCCATAGGCAGGGCCAGCGACAAGGGGTTTACACTCCTCCAGGGAGGGCAAGGCCTTGCCGGCCTCGACTGCCCTTTAGGACAGCCGCAAACCTTTTCTGTAGAAAGGGGAAGGCTCTAGCAGGAGAGGACAGAAAAGAAGGGAGCTTCTTGCTCAATGCAGCTACCTTCGAGTTAGAGAAGCCCCTCTCTTTCATCGAGGATGAAAGTAGGGCTTGAGCCTTAGCGTGGTCCATAATTATGACCTCCTTCGGCTCTGTCTCCTCCCTTGAAGCTGGTTCTTTTCTCAGCCGGACATAGCAGTCCGGATATGATACCTTGCTGGGCCAGAATTCCACCTCCTCTAGGGGAACTGAACCCAGCTTATCCGAGATGACGATCTTTCCAGTCGTCATCGGCATGTGCTCAGCATACCTCCATGGGTTAGCATCTGAGCATAAGGGAAGGTCTTTCACATTGAGCCTTTTCCGGGGCCCACGTGATTCTGCCAGGGACTGCATACGCAGTTTCCATAGCAGCCGCCTTCTCCTGATTCTCCTTCTGCATTTGTTGGATCATTCCAACAATCGGAGAGAGGGCCTGTCCCAGTTCTACTGGGAGACCGGCGATGTTGAGGGGATAGGCTCCGGAATCTGAACCGGAGTAGCCGACACCTCGTCGACCTCATCCTCTACGACATCCGGGGTTTGAACTTCATCCTGACCTTCTGCCAGGAGGTCTTGTTCCAAACGTTCGTCCAGGTCAGACATCCTGTCATCAAACTGGATGTCTTGCATCGCGACTGCGACTTCCACGTCCACCTGGACTTGATCTTGAGGGATCTCCTCTTGAGGCTGGGGAATCACTGCATCAGTTGATGCCTGGGGAAAAAGATACGCCCTCATCTTCTCACTTGGAAGATAAGGGCCAGAGGTGTTCTTCTTGAAGCCCCTTACCCAAGTACGAAGCTTCTCCCTTGCTATATCCCTTGATTCCGCCGTTCTAGGGGAATCAAAAAGCCTCAGTAATCAGGTTAGTGCATACAGTACATACCTGAGGGTCCCAATACTGGAGATCATCCTTGGAGACAGCGCATGCTGCTTGTCTCCTACAACACTCATGTCCGCAGAGATTCTTGCTGCGGACGTTGCAGAAAACATTTCCGCACTTCGGAGGGTCCTCCTGTAAAGAGAAGAAATTTCCATGAGTATCAAGTGAACTATGTATCACTGGATATGCATAGTATAGCATAACAATTCATAAAGGAAAAGACACACACTTGTGTTTCCCTCACAACCCATTGTTGCAGCCTTCCAGATAATAAAATCAAAATGGTTTATCTCTTCTAGAGTAACCAATGCAAGGTTTCCAGAGGGAAACAGGTGGAGTTCACACCTAAGCAATGATTTTAAAATCCTGGATAATAGACAGGAAAGAACTCAGCTTCCTATCAGAGGGCAACAGCAAAGGGATGTGCAAGAAAACACAATAGTGTGAGAAGACACAGTGCTGTACCAAAACCCTTACCATAGTTTTCTTCTTACTGTATATGTTATACTGGAAGAATACTAGTACAGTATAGGGGGATGTGTGCTGGCCTGCCTTTGCCGGCCAGCAGACACCACAACTAGCTTTAAAGTATACTACTTAACAGCTATAGGGCGGCAGCACTCTGGTTCAAATGCCTGTGCCGGTCGGCAGCAACTGCCGGGCCGGTAAACAGCCAATGTTGGCCGGCAATGGCTGCCGGCCAGCAACTACACAAGGTAGTACCCAGCTGCCAGCCACACTCTTGGTGACTGGCAGACAAGGGCTGACATAAGCCGGCCGGCAAAGGTACAAGACCGATGCCAGCCGGGCAGCAAAAGAACCAGAGGACTACACTAGAGGACAGCACTAGAAGAAAAATAGAATGGATGCCGGGATAAGAGTGTACACAACCTCCAAGCCCGGCAACCGAAAGAGTGCATATAAGGAAGGGGGAGAAAACTAATTCAGGCTTCCTGACCAATGCCGTCTGGCTCTGCCGGCAGGCATGGATGAGGGACCAATAGAGGTCCGGGCAGCACTCGAAAACATAAGACCCCTTGCCGGCCAGCAGCTCTGCCGGCCGGCAAGGGGCTGAGTCAATTCCACATCCTAACCTATACTAGGTCCAGATGTAGAACGACGTACAGTACAGTAATGGCTCGGCCATTACGAAGAAGAGGGGGGAAGGGACAAGAGGGTCCTGCCAACCTTGCTTTAGTGACAGATCACCCGCAGCCAAGAAACTTATCTTAGCCTAAGTGAGATCTAAGGGGGAAGGCCAGCAATACTTGCCAGCTCCCAGAGCACCAAAGCAAGGAAGGCGTTGCTACTCCCAAGGAAAGAACTTATCCTCCCCCGAGAACAGCAACAAGGACTAGTCTGGTAGATCACAAAAGAAGGAATCATATCCACAGAAACCTTCGGTAGTGACCTAAGGGAGCTAAGCTCCCTTTGTCTGTGTTAGGTCAGCGAGGGGGACTCAGCCCCCCAAGCCAGACAACACAGACTCAGACTAAAAACTCTGTTGTTCTGTCCCTCTTGAACCATAACTACAGGAACAGGAAGGTACAGTAACACCCTAGTATAGTTTTATCGAAAATAAATTCGGAAAAAAACCACTTAGGGATAAGCCCAAGGCTTAAACAGAGGGAAAGGGATTGCATACCTTCTCCAAAGAAAAGAAAGCAACCGGGGAGTATGATAAAGTATACTAAGGCTCCATAAGCAACTAGCCTAGGCACCAAGAGAATCGATAACCTAAATCACCGAAACTCACTCGAATACTATCTTGGAAATATTCCACACAGTCTAAAATGTATGAAATATAGCCTAAAGCTTCAATGAAATTTTAATTACACTCGGAAAAACCATAATCATGCATGAAGTACTAGGACCAAACGACTAGGCTACATGGCCTAGCGTAGGCCAGAATGGCGAATACTTCGCCAAATAATACTAAACGCGAAAGGAAATCCTATGTAATGCTAAATAGCTAAAATTTATTAAAGCAAAACAACCAGGAATGTCGCTCTGACTAACTAATTTATACCTAGCGAGCGACAGCGTCCAAGACGCCTCTGGTAGGCCTACGGCTCTTGTATCAAAGATTAATCCTATTAATCACTCAAAATTTTACCAAGAGCCTACATTTATACATAAAAGACACTATACTCAACTTATCAGAGGCCGACGAAGACGGAGAAGCCATGAAAAGTAGAATAAATCCAAGATTTGCGAGAAAAACAGGAAAAAACACCGAGTTGTTAAGCTACTCAAAAAGGAATAGAGATGGCGCCAGGATTGGCGCCAGGATTGGCGCCATGCACGCATACGAATCGGGGGATAGGGAAGCCTTGGGAGCGGCTCCCCTTTTTCTTTCCCGAATTCGTATCTCGCCAATCACCTCCTACGAGACGAAATCTCCGTCCAGGATGTAGATTGCCATGTGGCGTGTCTAGAATACGTCCTCTGATATGTCGCGATATCCCTTTCACGAGGGATACTCGCTCCAGGAGTTAGAATTCTGGTACCTTAAGGTAAATTCTCTGGGAATATCGCCGTAGTTGTAATATACCCTAGGAAGCTACCCTATAGGAACTTCCATCAGGACGACATGGCTTGAGCCCAAATATATATATATATATATATATATATATATATATATATATATATATATATATATATATATATATATATATATATATATATATATATATATATATATATATATATATATAAATATATATATATATATATAATTTGATAACTTGAATAAAATAGCAGACAACTTAAGAGCTAAGAAATCAGTGGTCTTCATAAAAAAACAAAGGAAAAATAGAATTTGTGTCCTCACATCCATAAGCATCAACATCTGAGAAGGGTGTTGAAGACTATTTGAAGACTTTTTGAAGACTATTTCGGATATTGGAGACTGGAGACAGAGAATGTATTTTTTAAAAATAAGCTAGATACAGCAACTCTATATTGTTGGCTCTGCGGGGCTGCCCGCTTCCCGCCAGCCCGAGAGGGCTTCCCCCCCTCCCGATTGCCCGGGTGGGCCTCCCCCCCTCCCACCAGCCCGGGCGGGCCTTCCCCCCTTCCCGCCCACCCGGGAGGGCCTCCCCACCTCCCAAAAGCCAGGGGGGGGGCCTCCCCCCCACCCGCCATCCCGGGTGGGCCTTCCCCCCCTCCCACCAACCCCCCTCCCAACAGCCCGGGTGGGCCTCCCTCCCTCCCACCAGCCCGGGGAGGCCTCCCCCCCTCCCACCAGCCCGGGTGGGCCTTCCCCCTCCCACCAGCCCGGGCGTGCCTTCCCCCCCTCCCGCCAACCCGGGAGGGCCTCCCCCTCCCGAAAGCCCGGGCGGGCCTGCCCCCTTCCCACCAGCCCGGGCGGGCCTTCCCCCCTCCCGCCAACCCGGGAGGGCCTCCCCCCCTCTCAACAGCCCGGAAGGGCCACCCTCCTCCTGTCAGATCCGGGCGAGCCTCCCCCCCTCCCGCCAGCCCGGGAGGGACTCCCCACCCACGCCAGACTGGCAGGCCTCCCCCTCTCCTGCCAGCCCCAGGCGGGCTTCCCCCCCCCCCCCCCCCCCCTCCAGCCAGACCCTGCGGGCCTCCCCCATCTCGCCAGCCCGAGTGCGAAATTTTTTTTCCCAAACAGTTCTGCAGATTAGGGCGGGGCTTCGTGTGCAGAAAACAGATTATAAGGGTAACTTCTTTATTACGGCTGCGTTAAGATTTGATGGGTAACTAGCTCATTAAAGTTATGATCAGTAACTGCGTTCATAAAGAGCTGAAATGCTTATAGATAGCTTAATAATAATAAAAATAATAATAATAATAATAATAATAATAATAATAATAATGATTATAACACACACACACACACATATATATATATATATATATATATATATATATATATATACATTTACTTTTATATATATATATATATATATA
>NC_090727.1:109708151-109714278 GCF_036898095.1 Palaemon carinicauda | reverse complement strand
AACGCCTCTTTCTCACGTTATCCTTTCATCAAGAAGAAGAAGAAGAAGAAGAAGAAGAAGAAGAAGAAGAAGAAGAAGAAGAATGGCTGTTTTCAAAATCCAACTAGGAAAGAAACAAGCAAGATTAATAAAATACATAAAGTCCCTGAATGATTCAACCAATGAAATGTCCAAACTATTCTTAGTTATCATTAGATATAAAATAAATAAGGTTTTCACAGAAACACTTGCGTAAGTTCTTAAGCCATATAAGTGAAAATAATCAAAATAAACGTAATACACTGGAGGAGCTGTGAACAGTGGCGGACTACGGAAAAGACTGGTTGCAATAATACCAGATAATTAAAATATGAAATGCATGCCACATGAGATTATATAAATGCTACATAGTATTCCCTATGCTCCAATAAACAAGAATACTTGCATACATGTATTCCTAACACAACATATATGCTAAAGGTGTATTAGCAATAAAGGTACATATAACAATGATAATCATATATACTGTATATGTAAATAATTATAATGAAAATCCATCACCTCCCCCTCCCCTTTGCGTTCAATGAGCTATATGAACGGGTATGGCGTCTCGGTGAACGCCGATACTCAGCTTGAGTGCCACTTTGCTGTTGTTGACTAGTAGCAGGGACAACATCCCTCTTCTTTGGAGATTGCTGTGTCTCGTCAGGCAAATGTGAAGGAGAATGAGGTACAGGCCGTAAGAAACGGCGGTTACGTTTCCTATTTCAGGGACTATTTTTCTTGAAAACATTCTGCTATGAACTTTTCGTTCCCAAGAGAGAGAGAGAGAGAGAGAGAGAGAGAGAGAGAGTCAAAATTACTTATTACATCAATAATAATGGTTACATACAATTAGTACAATAATTATATATACATATATACATTCATACACAATCCGTCAGATGAATTTCACCTTAAATCAGTGAATAAAGAATATATATATATATATATATATATATATATATATATATATATATATATATATATATATATATATATATATATATATATATATATATATATATATATATATATATATATATATATATATATATATATTATATATATATATATATATATATATATATATATATATATCTATACGTTGCTTAAACACAAATATAGGAGTGGTATAAACTTAATAGTTTGATATATATGTTGAAAGGAATTATGTAAGAATTTTTATAAAAGGTCTATGTACATATTCCTATATATATATATATATATATATATATATATATATATAAATATATATATATATATATATATATATATATATAAATATATATTCAAGAAAACATATATCATAGATAAAACTCAAGATAAAATGAACGGCGATCAACATCCATAAAATATAAAATTGATAAAACTTATAGAACTTGAATCACAGCTTAATCCTTTATTAAAAATTTCACAAGAAGACTTTTAAGAGACGATATTGTCTGATTGCATCTTATATTTTGAGTTTGGGTCCAATCACATTCAATGCTCTGACCCCATTCACTCTGTAGACGAGCAAGGCACAGCCTCCAAGGACGTCTCCCCTTCCTTGATGTCCTTGTAGAAACAAGCAATAATAGTTTTAATACCTCGGTGTACGTAAAACCCACAAACCTTGGCCTATGTCTGAATAGTGACAGCGAGGGCCCTAGTCGGTATAAAACTGCCACCATCAAGGCTTATATTCGGAGAGCCATTTCTCACTGTTCTTCGTGGAAAGGCACCCACGAGGAACTTGACAGAATTACTAAAATTCTGGTGAATAATAGCTTCACGAATAAGGACATTAATCGGCAGATCAAGAAAGAAATCGAGAAACGGTACCAGAATGAAGGCCCTGATGATACCAACACGCCAGCAAAAATGAATCTATACCATAAAAGCATTATGAGCGTAAACTACAAAGAAGAAAAGACTATGAAAAATATAATAAAAAACAACGTTTTTGCCACGGAAGAGGACACTGAAATCAACCTCATAGTTTATTACCAATCAGCAAAAACACGAGACTTGATAATGAAAAACAACCCTGCCCCTGCCATGCAAGATGACTTGAAGAAGACGAACGTGGTATACCGATATAAATGCCCTGTCCAGGAATGTCCTGGCACCTACATCGGGATGACGACGATGCGTCTTTCTAAGAGATTATCTTGCCACGTGGAACAGGGTGCAATAAAAATGCATTGCCTCCAAAAACATAATTTCAAGATAACAAGGGAGCATATAGTGAAAAATGTAACCATCATCGGTCGTGCCCCTGGCAGCAGACGTCTCCGGATAATGGAAGCTCTTTTCATTCAAAAACAAAGACCTAACCTCAACACCACGCAAGAAGGGACCTTATTGCCAACATGTATAAGGTCCACCACCAACAATAGTTCAGGCAATAACAACTATGGCAGGACTGATATAGCCGAAGGTCAAAACATGGATTATCTCCTGACAGAACCAGAGTCAATAATCCCACAAAACATGCCGACTAGGCGGTTTTTGACCACTACAGATGGATTGTCGAAGCAGGACTCCGTGGATTGACCCATGCAACAGATCCAATGGCCGTCGTTACAACTGCAAGGACTGCAAGAAGTACTCCAACTACAGGCAGCAGCTTATGGACTACACATAGTTCCAGCCCAGGGATCCATCAATGCCCTACCATGTCAAGAGGTGTGAATGCCCGGAGTGTCACAGGTTGACACTTCACTGTATTCCTGCCTTCACACAGAAGAACCACCGCCCAGCATACATGGAAATTCCCATGTATTTCAAGGAACCCTACCCAAATGTCTTCCAGAGAAGGTACCCATTGAGAAGGAAGGTGAAAGAGAAAGCCATGGACGTGGCCTGCAATTCATGTCCCAAAATCGGCCATGACTGTGACTGCCTTAAGTGTTTATGGGAGATCTACAATAGGGAATACCAGGATACTACACCAGTCGCTACAGCAACCCCACCTGCCACAACTGCTGCCGCCCAGGAACCTTCGGCAGCTACTCCTGCAACACCATCTGCCAGCATTGCCACACCAGCTGCCGCCCCACGTGCACCAACCCCTGAGCCTTTGAGTGCTACACCAGCTAAAGAAGACTTCAGTCATACCCTGCCTTCAAGTAACAGGGAAGACATAGTAGAAGTCACCCCACAGCCGGAACCAGACCCCCCGTCACCAGAGGACGAACCAGTTGATGACTTCTCGAGCCCTTAGATCAAGGGCCACCCAGAGAACTGCGAATGCCAGGCTTGCCTGGATAGACTCAAAAGTTTCTCATTTCCCCAACTCCTGTTAGTGGCAGGCACGGCCTTGGTTAACAGCTACAACAAATCTAGGTCTGTCACCACCTCCTCAACAGAAGGACCTGCTAGCCCAGAGCCTGTAGATGTCACCGAAGCAGCTCCAGCCTACACAGCGTTACCCAATACCATCCCAAGGGTACCAACTCCGGAACCAATCGAAGAAGTCTCAGCCATGGACATGGAAGTCTCTACAGACAGCCAGTCACCCAGCCAAGTAGCCCAGCATGAGGACGATTGTAACTGCACAGTCTGTCTGTCACAGCTCCTTCAGGAAGCCACCGAGAATCTTCCAGTCCCAGTTCAACCTGCTCAAACCCTGCTCCCCAAGTTCAAGCTGTCAGCTACCACAGGAACTCCAACATACGCAGCAGTGGCCGCCATGACAGCTGCCAAACCGGATCTGAACTTCACTGCAAGACCCAACTTACAGGGTGATATTATCATCACTCCGAAGGATCAAGCCACCGCCAGTCTACTCTACAAAGAAGCCACCCTAACCTTCTTGGACCCTACCAAGAAGCAGAGAAAAGCGGTGGTCTACAACTACCCTTCAAGACTACCAGTTTCCCTCATAGAAGAGTGCCAAAACGTTGCCCAAGCCAGGAGGAAGTTGGGCAGAGGAAAGGCACCCACAAAGGAAATCACCGTCACCTTCATTGGTTCCATCCCACCTGACCTGGACCTAGGACCGTGGGGAACTTTCCCCATCAAAGCCCTGGAAAGGGAACCACTTCGCTGCTTCAACTGCCAACGTTTTGGTCACCACAAAACACACTGCCAGAGCCGGGCTATCTGCGGCGTCTGCAGTGGCTCCCATCCCACACAGACCTGCATAGATGCCCACAATGACGGAAGGGAAACCCAGGCGAAATGTCCAAACTGCTCCAAGCCACACCATGCCTGGAACAAGAGGTGTCCAGAGTTCCTACGAAGGCTAAACCCACAGCCAGACTCAAACCACTTGGAGGGACCTCCTCCTACAGAAGAACCAAAGCCGCAGACAAGGACCTCCTCGGAAGCCGGCGCCAGTTCCAGAACCTAGCACTACTGCTAGCCCAGTTGAAGAACATCCTCTTTGCAGTGTTCAAATCCCTCCACATCCCCCAGCAATATCCACCATCCTCTCCCAGGCAGAGGCTCTGCCAATTGATACCTTGATCCCCCTAGTACTGCAACTAGTGGTCAAAGTCTGTTCCCTTGCTCAGACTCCCTCCTCCGTAATACAATCCCTCCTCAGTCCCCTAATTTCACCCCCCCTTGGGCAGGGATAAGCATCTATGCTTCGAACTGCCACTTTTTTCTACTACTCCAATTCCTCCCTCCTCTCCCAGTCTCTCCTACTCACTGGGACTTACTGCTATCAACACTTTTACCTACTACTAAAACCTTTCTTTTCGGCTCCAAGTGGTCCTGTTTTCTGGGTCCAAAAGGGTCATGCTCTTGGTGCTGAGCGACCACACTGGCAACCAAGCTCAAGGGGCTGAGCAGTTGCAAGTTCAATCCTTGCCAACCTGGCGACTATGCTCAAGGGGCTGAGCAGTCGCACCTGCAGCTATGCTCAATGAGCCTGGGCGGCTGCAAATCCAGACATGTAAGACTGTTATTGCTGTGACATTATTGCCCACTTAGGGCAATAAAAAATCACTAAAACCTACGCTTAAAGTGATAAAGGTTCAAACCCAGTACATGATCATTCCTACTCTGACGGGCTGCTTAACGCAAAAAGCCCGTGTCCAGCAATAAGGCTGGACAATCTTTTTACTTACTTACTTACTTACACCTGCATTTCAGTTCACTCTTGACAATGAGCAGAAAACCTTCTCACTGCTCGAAACCAGTTGAGTAAAAGGATGTGTTAAACATAACTCCACGTAATTTATATTTTTTTTTACAAAAGTGACCATTACTTTGTGCGCACTAACATTGTGATAGTGTTTCATACTTTGTACATATTATCTGTACTTTTATAATGTGCTGTGATATATTAAAGACTAATTGTGAATGATATGGTCTTCATCACCATACTATTGATATGTCCCTTTCCCAGTTACTAGCGGATTGTACAAATGAAGAGAAAAAGATAATAAGAACAATAGAAAAAGTTAATTACAAAATTAACGCCACTAAGGCAGCAATCACTTTTAATAGAACCTGCTTAAAAGAGGGCCTACTCCCGAAATATATTATTATTATTATTATTAATATTATTATTATTATTATTATTACTTGCTAAGCTACAACGCTAGCTGCAAAAACAGGATGCTATAAGCACATGGACCCCAACAGGGATAATAGCCCAGTAAGGAAAGGAAACAAGGAAAATAAAATATTTTAAGAAGATTAACAAAATCAAAATAAATATTTCATAAACTATAAATCTTCAACAAAACTAGAGGAAGAAAAGGTATATAGAATAATGTGGCCGAGTGTACCCTCAAACAAGAGAACTCTAACCCAAGACAGTGGAAGACCATGGTAAAGAGTCTATGGAACTACCCGAGACTAGAGAACAATGGTTTGATTTTAGTGTGCCCTTCTCCTAGAAAAGCTGCTAACCTTAGGTAAAGTCTCTTTTACCCTTACCAAGAGAAAAGTAGCCACTGAACAATTACAGTGCAGTAATTAAACCCTTGGGTAAAAAAGAATAGTTTGGTAATCTCAGTGTTGTCAGATGTATGGAGATAGAGGAGAATCTGTAAAGAATTGGCCAGACTATTCGGTGTATGTGTAAGCAAAGGGAAAGTGATTCTTATTTCCCTCAAGATATTATTATTATTATTATTATTATTATTACTAGCCAAGCTACAAC
>NC_090727.1:109683151-109700651 GCF_036898095.1 Palaemon carinicauda | reverse complement strand
ACCGTCTGGAAGGGGCTAGACTACCTACGGAGAGAGAGAGAGAGAGAGAGAGAGAGAGAGAGAGAGAGAGAGAGAGAGAGAGAGAGAGAGAGAGAGTAACTTATTCGCTAGGAAAATCCTCCTTCAGAGCAATTCATGTTTTATTTAATATTCTATAGATTTTATTTTACGGTAAAGTGAACGAAAATATTAGTTTCCTACCACATTAAAAAAAAAAAAACTCGAAATTAGCCCATTATTCTTCTATGAACCATTTTTGGTAATTGGCGTACTGCTTGAGCATCAATGACGATATAATTAAATTTCCATTTCATATTAATAAAGACAATGGTAAAGGTAGGACACTCCAAGGCCAATGTAATAACTCATGAGGTCATTTAAATCGAAGGCCCAAAAATATCAAGTTACATTCCTTAAAGAATCATAATTTTTAATCAGCTTCCCAATCCTTGGCAGAGATAGAGAGAGAAAAAAAAAGATGGAGCCCTAGAGAAAACATCATTGACGAAACAGTCAAAAACTAATTCATGTCATACTAACTTTGATTGCATGGAAGATGGATGTTCCCTGACCATACAAAGAGAACAATTTTTAATATTTTCAGTTTTTATTTTTGGAAAAAAAATGATGGTTTATTGTCTCAAAAATGTAGTCTAACTACAATATCCTAAAATAAAATTAATTAAAAAAGGAAAACAACTTATTCACCTTTAAAATTTAAGTTGTACTTAGAAATATAATAATACAGTAGATTAACATCACTGGAAAAGAATCCAGGTAGTTTAAACTAATTACTTAATTATAAATCATTACACACTTCTTATATAGAAAAAGTATCATTAAACAGTATTTATATCAAGATAAATCATCATTAATCAGTACTTATATCCAGATAAAGACCATTAAGTAGTAATTATATCAAGATAAGCCCCATTAACCAATACTTACATCAATATAAACCCCAATTAAGCAATACGTATATCAAGACAAAGCTCTATAAAACAGTATTTATCTCAAGATAAAGAAACCATAAGCAGTACTTAAATCTATATAAGGCGGAATTAAACAGTAATTATATCAAAATAAAGCATCATAAAGCAGTACTTACAAACAGATAAAGCCCCATTAAGCAGTACTTATTCAATAAAAAGCACCATTAAGCAGTACTCATATCAAGATAAAGCCCAATTAAGTAGTACTTATATCAAGATATTATTATTATTAAATGCTAGGAAAAGCAGGATGTTATAAACCCAGGGGCCCCAACAGGGAAAATAGCCCAGTGAGGAAAGGAAACAAGAAAAAAAAATATTTTAAGAATAGTAACATTGAAATAAATATATCCTATATAAAAAATAAAAACTTCAACAAAACAAGAGGAAGAGAAACTAGATAGAACAGTGAGCCCGAGTGTACCCTCGAGCAAGAGAATTCTAACCCAAGACAGTGGAAGACCATGGTACAGAGGGTATAGCACTGCCCAAGAACAGAGAACAATGGTTTGATTTCGGAGTGTCCTTCTCCTAGATGAGCTGCTTACTATAGCTAAAGAATCTCTTCTACCCTTACCAAGAGGAAAGTGGCCACTGAACGATTACATATTCACATATAAGCATGTGTATGTTATAAATCAAAATGTTTTTGTATATATATATATATATATATATATATATATATATATATATATACATATATATATTATATATATACTGTATATATATATATATATATATATATATATATATATATATATATATATACAGTATATATATGTATATGTATATATATATATATATATATATATATATATATATATATATATATATATATATATTTATATGTGTGTGTTTGCGCGTGCTTAGAATATACTTTTGATGTCTATTTGCTATTCGAAAATAGGAAATAGCAAAAATATTTATTTTGAATATAATTATTTATTCATATATACAGTATCACACATAGCCGTTTCTAGTTTACTCCAGGAAAAAAAGTATCAGTGATGCCATTATTCTTGTCTGGAACTTGTTTAAAGAGAGAGATACATCATCATCACTTATATGATTGTTGATAAGAAGAAATTTGTATTTAGGAACAGCAAGTCCTGACTAAATAATTCAGACCCACGCTTAGTAAAATTCATTTTTTTATCTCCCGTGAGAGAGAGAGAGAGAGAGAGAGAGAGAGAGAGAGAGAGAGAGAGACCCTATATCAAGGGTTTTATTATATGATCATATTTAAAGATTGATTAGGTTGCCTAGCGTCGCAACTACAAAGGTCATTGACACTAGGCGGCGTCATAACTGCCAGGGTCACTGACGCCTCAAGGTAGAATGAAACGCAGTAAAGAAAAGAATATTTAATCATCATATCATATCCCTGAAGACGGAGAGGAATTTGCAACGTTCAAGTTAGAATAATTTTTTCAACTGAAAATTTCTGAGGTCATTATGTAAATTTATAAGAAATTAGACATCATTGAATTTTTATACGCTTTTTTTTTAGAATAAGAATTACTTTCAATATAAGAAACTAAAAATATAAATCAAAACGATGCCCAATTTTAATTCTAATGAATATTTAACTGGATCAAGTTTAAAATCTTTTTTTCTTTACATTTCTCTAATTCCGCCTTAAGTCTCCGGACGAGTTCTTCAATAATTCCTTTGGAACTTCGGAAGAAATTTGCTCGGAAGTGATTGATACAAAACTTCCTTCCCTACTTAGAACATTTAATTTCGTACAGTAGATTTTAATTTATAGAAGCAAATATTGATAGATATAATCAATATTACTTTTATGTAAAAGTAAAACTTGTTTTGTTACTAAAACTAATAATAAATATAATATTAATGTCTACTGACTCAAAATATTGTATAACATTCTCCTTATTATTTACTTGAAGTTTTTATTCTTATAACATCAATAAAGTATTGTCACTCTTCAGGGATATGAGAGAATGATTAAATAATATTTTCGCTCTCTGTCTGTACATCGTTTTCTTGATGCTCCATCATCATCATCAACTTTTACTTCACAAATTGTTGAGGTTATTCCTTTACGCTCTATTCTGTTTCTTTTATTAGACATATACTACGATATTTAAGCTGTGTTTATATATATATATATATATATATATATATATATATATATATATATATATATATATATATATATATATGTATCATTATAGTTTTATAATGATAATTATTGGTGTTGGCTATGTTGGTTAATATAGTCTGTGCATATTAAAATTCATTTGTTTGCACATGCGCGTTAGAGACTACTGGTGAAGGTTTCCAGGACGGTGGCTGTCTTTGGACATACTGGTTGAGGTTTGTGGTGGTGATGGTCACGTGATCAGTTGCTCCTGATATGAGGTGTGTATTACTTGGTTTAGTGGTTAGTGTAACCTACAATGAGATTCAGGGCCTCTGTAACACGGTTTTTTGGACTTTGCTCCTTATCAAAGCATCGGATGTAGCTGAAAGTTGACATATGTATATTTTACAACCACACACAAATTTTGTCAGCATTATCAATAACCTAAACCCGATAGTTTTAATTTTTATAGAGTAAAAATGATCTAGCCGACGCCATGGCCAGTGATAACGAGCCAAGAGTCGAAAACATTCATTACGTAAGCAATATAAACACCTTTGGACAAAATTTTGCCCCGCCCATCCACCAGACACCCATTCACCTTGTTCCATCTGCTCTGAAACCCATAACAGTCAAGAATGGCTAACAGGATTTGGAATTGCCCCCGTGGTTGCAAAACTGCATTTGTCTTACGACTTGCAACTTTATACAGTCAAGAGAAAGCCCGTGGCCATATTTACTATAGCCTGAATAGGTAATTATTCAGTTTCTAGTTTAAATCCAATGTTTATGGTCTGATTTGTATTTAGCGTAACATGATTATAATACTTGTAATGTCATTCAGGTTTTGAACTATTCACTATGCCACCAAGAGGGAGAGAGAAAGAGAGATTGTATGAAAACAGTCTCTATATAACTATTTTTGTTAAAAATAAGAATTTTGTGCTAAACTCTCCATCAGACCAACGGATCATCCGATATAATTTTTTCTTCTTCTTCTTAGGCTGTACGACCGTGTTGGCTATGTTTTGGCCATGACTGCATTTTGTAAATAAATCAGGAATAGTTTTAGGAGTTTTATTTGTACATATAATGGGAATTTATAGAAGTAAAGTGAACATAATTCATTTATCCTTTAAAATAATTACTACATGTAGCAAAACAAATAATAGTAAAGATGAAAATGCAATGAAGGAATGATACCATACTCTATCTTTAGCTTCAACATCGGCAATAACATACCCAGTTGCCATAATTTGTCAGCTTAACGAAATAACTTATCATCTAATGTTAAACTTAATGTCTGAGGAGGCCATGGCTTATTGCACAGTGAAAAAACATGACAAAGACTTTATGAATGGCGGAACGATACATAAATGTGGGTGGGGTATCTGTGCTAGCGTAGTAATACTACTGTAGTGCCGCAACAGTAGTATACATGAATTAAACGTTTACGCCAACTGCTGGGATCCTTGAGGATCATTTAGCACTTCTTAAAACTACTCGAGAAATGAGTTTTTATAGTCAGAATTTAAATTTTCTGATCCAACAATGCCCATGATAGCCTTCAGTGTTATCCTGAATTATAACCAGGCCAAAGTGGGTGGAGCCTCATTGTGTCATCATTCTGACAATAATTATTGGTGAAGGTTTAAAGCCAAAATACGGTACCGGCTATTTTTTTTTCTCCAGTAAATAGGTAGGTAGATAGACAATAAATAAAAATTGCTTGACATGGGATATAGCAGTTATCAAATCAAGCTTGTCTACTACGTTTTTGAAAATTACCAACTATACCCTACACCTTGTCAATCTGATTGTGACCTATAAAGTAGACTGTAATTTCGTAGGAAACTTATTTTGAGAGTTAGACTAATAATCGAGGTGTTTTTGTATTTATTAACATATTTTGTTGGTTTGTTCATTATGACAATTATCAGTGGAGAGGTTTCAGAGTTCATAAAGGTGTACTGCTTTGCTTTTATTTAAACCTTTGTGTCATTGTTGGCAGAGGTGTAGCCTTCGTTACCTATGGCCAATCATCGATCGAGAAAGAGAGAAGAAATGCCGTCATAAGTTACGTAACGAGTGCGTTCGAAACCTTTTCTCTGAGTAAGTTGGCCCGTCTTCAAAAATCGTCACTTTTACTTAATAAAGTACCAAATTTATTCAACCTACGTAATGCAGAATATAGTCAAAATTTATGTGTAGATATAATGTGCATTCTGAATAAGCTTTATATTTAGGAAATTCATAGATAAAAAAATTATTGCGAAAAAAACCGTGTTACAGAGGCCCTGAATCTCATAGTAACATGTACGATTATTTATATTGTTGATGAATACTTTTCAGTACGATTGTACTCATTGTCAAAGTGATTACGAGGTATCAAATTATGCATAAATTGTGGGATTTTAACTGGCGTTCATTAAAGTTGTCTTGTTACTAAGATTTGCAGCAGGCGGCGTGTTGGTATAACTCGGTAATTGGTGTTATGATGATTAAACGATGTACTGTTATATTTTACTATTTGTGTGTTGGGACTGTGCTATATCATATTATGAATTGGTTACTGTGTGTGTGTAGTATTTGAAGTTTTGTAAATGTTTGCAGTTAAATAAAAGGACGGAAGCACCGTTCGAGAAGTTAATTGGTTGGGTTTAATGAATTCCCAGGCCGCCGATGTCATAAATGATGTAAGTGTTAAATTGTATTAATTTGCTTGTCATGCTAAGAGTATATTTATATTTATATTTAAATAACGGAATTGAATTTATTGCTAGCTGCTAATATTTGAACAAATTTTGTTATCACTGGACATGTATAAAATTTTAAATGCTTCTGTATAAATGGTGGAATTTTGGGATTGAGCATTGATGTATTGGCTGAAACAAGTTTTTGTATTTTAGGTTGAATCTTGTTCTAATAAAAGACTTGATGCAACAACGTGTTTGGTGACCTGGCGAAACAATATATATATATATATATGATCGTCGAAGCTGTACTAGTCAGTCACCCATACTAGATTGAATTTCTATGAGCTCTACGGCTTAAATCCCACAATATCGCCAGTCTTCAGAGGCCATCGTGGTGATGGAAAAAGGCTGGGCGTTCAAGTAAACACTTGATGTAGTCGATCTTCTATCTCGACACAAGACACCATCCTTCAAGAGTGTTTCCATGAAGCTACTTTTTGGAGCTAATAGATGATGCAAAGACGGATGTGATCACTGAATTGAAAAAGCCTGCCCCCCCCCCCCCCCCCCCCCCGGGCGCCGTTTCACCTCATTTCCCTAAAATGAAAATATATATTATGGACTTCTTTTCGTCAGAGAAAATGAAAGGAAGAAAAGGCGAGAGAAAGTTGTGGGTCACTAATGGAAACTATCGGTAAACCGATCAGAAAAGGAGTTTTAAAATAAAATCTTGGAAAACGAAGGAAAATATATAAACATTTTCGAAAATAAAAAACATGAAAGGCTTACAGACGTTCTCTAACATTGTTTTTTTTTCCAAGAAAAAAAGCACTTGGGATAAAAGCTTAAATGGTCCAATCTCTGCTAATACAATTTAACTTGTGTATCATTATAACTGAATAAGAGATAATATATATTAATTTTGAGCGAACAATTTCTTAACCAATTGCTTACTTGAATACATATAAAAAAACTATCTAAATATTTAGCCGTTATTTTGACGGGTCGTGTACACTAGTACAGAATATAACGCATGGCTTTCCCCGATAGTATATATGGCACCTCAGACAGGTCGATTTTCTTAGATAAGCGAAAATACATTTCATTAAGTGTTATATAAACAGCAGTGCTATTGTACGAGGAAAAGATATATGAGAAAGGGGCACTTTTCTTTCATCATATCCGTCTCCTCTTGAAAGCAGTCCCAAAGAGAATAATTTCGTCAACAATGAACGCGTCTGAGAAGATAATCCACTGCATATTATCTACGACTATTCATGATCTGATTACCCATTATCTAATGGAAAAAAAATGTCTTGGTTCTAAATATCCATAGCCCGTTCTGAATTCAGCTTTGTTGCTTTTATTGTTTAGGCGTTCTTGTAGGGGAGATCGCTTACTTTAATTTCACTTCGTTGGTACATTGTAAAATAGAAATCCTAAACATTCAAAACGTTAAATCGATAATAGCTCTCTGCCGTGTTCCTCGCCTATCAAGCTTTACTAAACAATGATAAGCGTAAAGTTGGGTCTTCTAAAAAGTAAGTGAACAACAATAAAGATAGAAATTTCATTCAAGTTTTCTTAATGCTGCTAAACCAAAGCCTCAGCACTTTTTTTCTGTAATAAATACCCATAAAATTCCATTATAAGAAATAAAATGTTATATTGAAATAGAGCCAAAATAAGGGCGGCTAAAGGGAGACTTTAACTTAATGGCCAATCATAGAGGTCTCTGTGACCTCCCACCCAAAAAACATTACATCATTTTCCATTACACCAAACCAAAATTCAATGCAATTCCTATTCTACTACTCAAAGGGAGTTGCATACATTTCTTTCATGTATAGAGCTCCAATTGGAAACGTTCCTGCTTAGCAATCTGTCGGACGGGAGTTCTTGATCAGCAAACGCTCCTAAGCTATAGGTCTATAGTTCTACCTGATGAGTCATCGGTAGACATTGCATAGTCCAACAGTTTATTCTTAACTCAATCCACGCCTGACAATAAATCATATCTTCATATCCCTTCCTTCAAGTATATTATCATTATCTCTACTATTCTTCTTATCATTATCGTTACTTTCATTATTACTAGCCAAGCTGCAACCTTAGCCTATGTGATCTTCAATTTGGTCTAGCCAAATGTTATTCACGAGTACTCACTCTGTTAACAGACATGAGCGATGTCTTTCGCATGCTTTGAAGGACATAAAAATCTAATGTTCCAGTATCTTCAGCGAATATTAAAATCAAAGAGACATCAAGGAAAAAGAGAAAAGAAAAAGAAAATATACGTAGTTGGAACTGAGAGATGTTAATAGAATTCTGAACAACTACGAAAATCCCATACACTTTTGAGCCTCATCAAAGATGAATTCCCTGAAGTTCCATTTTCATTAGTTAAGGAGAGAGAGAGAGAGAGAGAGAGAGAGAGAGAGAGAGAGAGAGAGAGAGAGAGAGAGAGAGAGAGAGTCGATTTCGACATTTCAAATCACATAAATAACCGGAATTGAAAAGACGAAAAGTACAAAGCCACTACCAAAAAAATAATATCTTGAAAACTCAATAATTATTTGTGAGGTGATGCCATTAAAATATTACGACAATCTCTCTCTCTCTCTCTCTCTCTCTCTCTCTCTCTCTCTCTCTCTCTCTCTCTCTCTCTCTCTCTCTCTCTCAAAGGAACTGAGAGCACAATCAATTAGCATCACTACCACCTATATCCACATCAAAGCTTCCATTTCCACTTGGCCTCTTGCAGGCTCTGATTAATGACTGATGTTCTCGACTGAGCAGAAATTAAAGAAGACAACACTATTAGCAAAAGAAAAAACTTCTGTGAAGCAAAAAAAAAAAAAACGTAATTCCACGAATCTAGAGAAACCTTCTTTTCTGAGAGATCAAATGAATATGTTTTTGTTAAGGTAAGTTTTTTCTAAGCGGACACTGGAACACACGGGTAGAGAAAAGAGTAGGGACTCTTCTTCTGTAAACTGGATTGACAAATAGATTTTTTCTTAGATCGTTAAATATAAGAATCGCTCAAACTGGGATACTCGTTCAAGCTGTGGAAGCAAGACGGGCTTTTTAATGCGAGTGCTTAAAGGGATGGCGCCCGAGCACATAACTCTGATCTAAAAGCCATATTGAATCAGGATTATAACTCTGACAGTCTATATCGTCTTTCTACTTTTCTAAGTTTCGATAACCTAACATGATGAAAGGGTTTGCGTATTGACATGATCAGTAAAGCTGTGTTAGTAAGGGTCACCTATACAAGGTTGGTTTCTGTGAGCGATCAGGCAAAAACTTTCCCACCATCACCAAACCGCACCTGCCAACGTAGTGATGAAAACTAGCCAAGCCCGATATGTGAACTGACATGTCTTAATCAAAACATTCTTAACATATAAAGATTTGGATTGACAGATATAATCAACTTTTAAAAAGTAATCGATACGAGTTTAAATTTCTGCAAAATCTAATCCGGAAGAAACTAAAAAAAAAACTTCTAATAAAACTTATGAAAACTTCTCAAGCAATTTTTTTTTTCTTATTATGTTCACGATCTGAATAAAGACCCCAGCAACCCGTTGAGATACTACTGCTAGAGTTATTGAGCCCTTTGACTGGTCAGATAGTACTACTTTGGATACCTCTCTGGTTAAGGTTAATTTTTCCTTTGCCTGTACATAAAACGAATAGTCTGGCCTATTCCTTGCACATTCTCCTTTCTTCTCTTACACCTGACAGTGAAATAAGAAAAAAAAATAATCTTCATTCAGGGTTCACTACAGCACTTTAATTGTTCAGTGGATACTTTTCTTCCGGTAAGGGTAGAAGAGACTCTTGGCTATGGTCAGCAGCTCTTCTAGGAGGAGGGTACCCCAAAATCAAACCACCCATGTTCTTTAGTCTTGGGTAGTGCCATAACCTCTGTATCATGGTCTTCCATTGCCTTGGGTTAGAGTTCTCTTGGTCGGCTGTACACTCTGGCAAGCAATTCAATCTATTTTCTTTTTTCATTTCCTTTCATCGATGTGCTATTTTCCCTGTTGAAGACCTTTGGCTAATATCATCATGCTTTTCCAACTAGAGTTGCAGTTTAGTTAATAATGATAATAATAATAATAATAATAATAATAATAATAATAATAATAATAATAATAATAATAATAATAATAATGATAATGATAATAATAATAATAATAATAATAATAATAATAATAATAATCATAATAATAATAATAATAATTATAATAATAATAATAATTATAAGAATAATAATAACAATTTAGGCTACGAAATAATTGACATCAAGCCAAATATTTAAAATAAAAACAAACAACATCGAGGGCGCATCTGGCTACTTTTATAAGCACAGTTAAATACAATTTATCATCCTTAAAGTAAAATCGAACTATCATTTAAAACTTTCACATATCAAAATCCCTCTCACCAGCTTTGGCTGTTATCAAAACACAGCTGTCAAGCCTCGCCACAGAGAGTGACAGTAATTGTAATACTTAGGAAGAAAAACTGAAAGTTGAAACCCAACCGCTTCTATAACCACACCCTTGCACATACACTATTATTATTATTATTATTATTATTATTATTATTATTATTATTATTATTATTATTTTTATTATTATTACTATTTTTAGCTAAGCTACAACCCTAGTTGAAAAAGCACGATGCTATAAGCCCAAGGGTTCCAACGGGGGAAAATAGCCCAGTGAGGTAAGAATAAATAAACTAAATGAAAACTAATGAACATTCAACATACTTTCAGAACAGTATCATTAAAATATATCTTTCATATAATTCTATAAACTATAAAAAAAAACTTATGTCAGTCTGATCAACATTAAAAACATTCTCTGCAAGTTTGAACTCCTGAAGTTCCACAAGCAGAGCTTAATGCCACAGACTTCCCAATCTTTTGTACTGAAATAACGACCGCCTCCAGATATGGAATACGTGGGCTGGAAAAATGTAGAATGGTGAGATTTCACCCGTGGAAGACTATGATGTCAGACGCTTACTTCAATATTCAAAAAATAATGTTGGCATGTTGTCAACCCACATTCTGACCCTTAGTGAGAGAGAGAGAGAGAGAGAGAGAGAAAGAGAGAGAGAGAGAGAGAGAGAGAGAGAGAGAGAGAGAGAGAGAGAGAGAGAGAGAGAGAGCTAAAACTCCATTAGAAAAAAAGAGGGTCAAATTTAATTTTATGTGCATACCAAGTTTCTTTATAAATATCACCAAGGGATTTTTAAATTGTTTTGCGTAGGCTAAAAGTCATATTCAGCTGGGTTCTAATTTTCTTTTACAAAAAAAGTAATCTCTAATTCGCATAAAAATCTTCTCAAACAGACAAGCATTGTTCAAAAGCATTGTCCCTGAATTTAATAAGATTACTATCAGTTCAGAAAAGTCCTCATGTTAATAACCTCTGGCACTAGTTGTTATAATAAGAAAAAATAATACATCGTCAATTGACAGGAGCAAAAAATTCATTTAATGAATTTTCTCAAATAATTCATCTCGAGCGCATTTACATTCAACGCCTCACCAGCATCTTCATATAATTACTATTCTAAAAAGGAACGAAATTCACGAGTTTCTATCAGAATAAGATGACTGTGTCCTACGAAATTCTTCGAGAGACGTAACCTTTTCTATACTACATTAAAGTACTCCACAGCACCTTAGGTAATGCCCTGTTTAATCCACAAATTCACTTTTCTTTTTTCATTGAAAATCAAGTAAAACCAACTTGCCTCTCTCTCTTCACAATAAAATATTATCATCCTTCCCCTCTGTTATATAAACAAACATCACACTGCACTTCTCACCATCAGTTCGGATTACGTGCCCCGGGAGGTTGTCTTTCAATTCCCTTTTCTCTGACAATAGGCCCTTTGTCATGTCTACTCTTCGTAACTCGGGATTGCGCTGCTCTTTTCAAGATTTCCCTCACCAGCTTTCTACCTGATCTTCATTTGTTTTTATTCAACCTGTAACCTAATATTTAATCTCGCTTGCTCTATATCTGGAATGTTACTAACTTTGGCATAAATTATCCTAACATTTCCTTCGCATGAATTACATTTCATACTTTAATTTGATTCTTACCACAACGAAGTTGTCTTTTTACTACGGTAAATGGTTAGATATTAATCTTGAAATATTAGAAAATATTATTCCATCAACTAATATATCAAGAATATATTAGGAATATATTAATATAAATATAAAGTAATTAGAATCTATATAATAAACACCATATGAAAATTCTAAAATGAAATGAATAATACACGATAAAAAAGTAATTAACGGAAGGAGAGAATCCTCCGTTGTATTTTATATCAAGGGACCTTGAACTCACCCCTGTGCAAAGGCCATCTTTTGTCATTCCGAAATTAACTCTGAACTAACTCGAATAATCACTTAAATATACAAATGGTGGATTTAAGAATATTATTCATTGAAAAACAGAGCTATTTCCAAGAGGATCCGATATTTAAAGAATTTTTCCATGACAACAAATATTGCTTCTTATAGTTACTTACACACACACACACACACACACACACACATATATATATATATATATATATATATATATATATATATATATATATATATATATATATAGTAAATGTAACTAGGAACTATATTTTTCCAAGCATTTACTAATAAAATTAATCTTAATATGCCAAAATGTTTACCAAATTGTAACTTCAGATTAAGAGTTGTATCTAATGGACAACAAGTGTCTTATTCTGTTTTCAATAAAAATTAGTTTTTAAGTAAACTATCAATTAGAGTAACTTTCCTTATCACTAATGTGTTGCAGTTTGATATCTTCAGGTCAAGATAATTTTCCCTTTTTCTAAAACTCTTCCTTTAACCAAACAATTAGTGAGAGAAATCTTTAGCTGATAAATATAAGTTTACTTTCACTTACAATAAAACGTGTATTATATTTTTATTACTTTTCATGACCTTCCAAATTATCTGAAAGTTAAAGCACTCTCTCTCTCTCTCTCTCTCTCTCTCTCTCTCTCTCTCTCTCTCTCTCTCTCTCTCTCTCTCTCTCTCTCCCCTTGCCTAGTAAGCAATCAGCAACTGGTGCTTCATTCGCCAACCAGACAAAGATGGACGTATGTTCTTGTTCCAATTAATTCATTATGATTATGTATTAATTCAGCATGCTTCTGCTGACCTAAGTACCAAATCACGTACCTGTCGTTAGTCAACCGGGGAGGGTCGAAACTAAGGTGTAGAAAGAACAGGTTATATTGTCACATAATGACCTTACAAAAACGAAGAATCGTATTATCTGCAAAGTCTAAAGGAATTGGTCATAAGGTGAAGAAAGTGTACTTTGCATGATAAATTAGGGATACCGTGAACTCAAATTACAATACATATAAACTGACTGAAGGATGGATCTTGGCAGGGACTATTTTTTCTCCTTCCACATCCCCACACAACTTATTATAGAAGTCGCAATTGTGTTACCTGTAATAACAAATACCTAAATCATGATGAGTATTCAGGACATTTTAGATGTTAATTACCTCCAAGGTGCTAATAAACGACTCAGGACATTTAATATGTTGATTACCTACAGGGTTCTAATAAAGGACTCTAAATGCTAAAAATGAATGTTATCTTTCCATGGCAATCGACTACATGCAAAGACATGTAAAACAAGAGCAGTCAGAGATTTCTGACCTCCACCAAAGATTACTGGCGTCGCCCATGGCCTAAGATCTATCGGTTGTGGAAATTTCATCCAAATAGGTCAATATATATATATATATATATATATATATATATATATATATATATATATATATATATATATATGTATATATACACATACACACACACACACACATATATATATATATATATATATATATATATATATATACATATATATATATATATATATATATATATATATATATATATATATATATATATAGACTGTATATATAATTTGAAAACTTGAAGAAAATAGCAGACAACTTAAGAGCTAAGAAATCAGTGGTCTTCATAAAAAACAAAGGAAAAATAGAATTTGTGTCTTCACCTCCATAAGCATCAACATCTGAGAAGGGTGTTGAAGACTATTTGAAGACTTTTTGAACACTATTTCGGATATTGGAGACTGGAGACAAAGAATGTATTTTTTAAAAATAAGCCAGATACAGTACTCTATATTGTTGGCTCGGCGGGGCTACCCTCTTCCCGCCAGCCTGGCAGGACCTCCCCCCCCCCTCCAGCCAGCCTGGGCAGGCCCCCCCCCCCCCCCCATCCCGCCAGCCCAGGCGGGTATCACCCTCTCCCGTCATCCCGGGAAGGTCTCACCCCCTCCCGCCAGTCGGGGTGGGCCTCCCCCCTCCCACCAGCCTGGGCGGACCTCCCCTCCTCCCGTCAGCCCAGGCAAGCCTCCCCCCTCCCGCCAGCCCGGGAGGGACTCCCCACTCCCGCCAGACAGGCAGGCCTCCCCCTCTCCTGCCAGCCCCAGATGGGCCTCCCCCCCCCCCCCCCTCCAGCCAGCACGGGCGGGCCTCACCCCATCCTGCCAGCCCAGGCGGGCCTATCCCTCTCCCGTCAGCCCGGGCGGGCCTCACCCCCTCCCGCCAGCCAGGGCAGGCCTCCCCCTCGCTCCCGCCAACCTGGGGTGCCTCCCCCCCTCACGCCATTTTTGTTTTCCTATTTATTTCTTTATCATTTGTGGTCCTTTCTTTCATTCTTTAATCATTTATTTATCAAACATTCTCATTATTTTCAAAATGAATGGCCTTCCCCTCCGGTGCTCGTCTTAGACCGTCAATATTAGTTCCTAGATTCTCACTATCTCTCCAGAAAAGAAATCTCTCCCGAGCGGCAGCATGAAACACCATCCCTGGACCATTCCAACCTGGAACTATTTGATATTTGAGTGAAGCCAAGACAAGGTATTCATTAGCTGGATTCAAACAGAGGTCATTTGGAGTACTATATTCCATTTCCTTTACTCTTCGATATTACAATCTCCATAGAAAAAACTTGCATTGTGAAGCATGATTCCATGAATGAGTAGTCTCACTCAAGATTTTCTTTTATACAATTTATGTCTTATTCTTTTATCACTATTCCAGTTAACGAAAATATCTTGTTTGATTGAAAAAAAAAAACGGGAAAATCTTTCTACACAGCACTTCAGGTATATGGAGGACTACAAAATATAATGATCTAATTATATTGTGTCGGAAAAACCCAGACAAGAAATGACGTGTCTGAGGCCTTTGTCTTACAGTATACTAGAAACAGATATATTAGTTGTTATGTGTGCAGTGTATTGAGATCTAAATTCAGGAGAGTAGCACCATCTGCATATGCAAAAAGTTTGCTTTCTATGCCAACCAATTTAAAAAGAATAAGATATATGGCAGTGACGGATATTGGGCCGTAATCAGCAGGCTAGAGCTACCTCAGACACATTCCCCAATTCTACAACAGGCATAATATATACATACATATATATATATATATATATATATATATATATATATATATATACATATATATATATATATATATATATATATATATATATATATATGTACACACACACACACACACACACATATATATATATATATATATATATATATATATATATAAATATATATATATATATATATATATATATACATACATATGTGAGTGTGTGTGTGTGTGTGTGTGAGGTAGTAGGTTGGCCAGGGCACCAGCCGCCCGTTGAGATACTACCACTAGAGAGGTATTGGATCCTTTGACTGGCCAGACAGTAATGCATTGGATCCCTCTCTCTAGTCACGGCTTATTTTTTCTTTGCCTACACTTACACAGAATAGTTTGGCCTATTCTTTACATATTCTCGTCTTTCCTCATACATCTGACAACAATGAGATACTTAACACATCTTCACCCAAGGGGTTAATTACTGTACTGCAATTTGTTCAGTGTACTTTCCTCTTGGTAAGGGTAGAAGAGACTCTTTAGCTGTGGTAAGCAGCTCTTCTAGGAGAAGGACACTCCAAAATTAAACCACTGTTCTCTAGTCTTGGGTAGTGCCATAGCCTCTGTACCATGGTCTTCCACTGTCTTGGGTTGGAGTTCTCTTGCTTGAGGGTACACTCAGGCACACTATTCTATCTTATTTTTTTTTTCTTCCTCTTGTTTTTTTGAAATGGTGTGTTGGGCAGGCTTAATAGAAGGGCCATGGATGCCTGGTGGTTTATCAAGAGGTTGTCTTTTCCTTTTTCTGATTATTTTTCTTCTCAAAACCATCCTTACTGTCCTCCCTTCAGTAGAAGTGGCTATCCTGGAGGGTATTTAGCCTTGCATGGTGTATCGGCTCCTCCATGTTGACCAGTTTTTCCGACTTTTTACTATAGTCTATGGGTATCATCAATCACTTTGTTTATAATTCTGTACGTATTGTTTTTGTTATAATTCTTGTTAATCTAGTTTTTAAGTATGCTGTCTCTTTTTTATTTCTATTAATTCTTATGCTGTCTGGAGACATTGAGCGAAATCCGGGACCAGTACGTCCTAGATTTCGTCAATGTCGTCTTCTGTATTGCAATATTCGTGGTCTTCATGCAAATATCCAAGACCTTACAGTTGCGTCCAGACAGTATGATATTCTTTTGTGCTCAGAAACTTTGGTTTCTAATATGAGGCACTCATCTGAGCTCCTTATAACTGGTTTTAAGAAGCCAATAATGTTGAAACGTGATGCCATCCCTAGGGCCAGGGGAATGGCGGTGTATATTAGGACCGAGTACCCTGCTTCTCATAAGTCCTGCTATCAATGTGGATGTCATGAGATTCAGGTAATAAAAGTTTGTGGCAGGCATAACAACTTTTATTTATGTTCGATCTACCGGAATCCAGACATGGATGATTCTATCTTCGATTGTCTTCTTACCATTATGGCTAAGATACAAGAAGATGATAGAAAGGCTTCTTTTGTCTTTGTTGGTGATTTTAATGCTCACCATAGGGAGTGGTTAAGTTCTATCTCTCCTACCGATCGCCATGGCTTAAGAGCTTTAGACTTTGCCTCTGAATCAGGCTGTGAGCAAATCATAAATGAAGCTACTCACAGGTCTGGTAATTGCTTGGACCTTGTATACACTGACTCCCCTGGCGTTATAACTGGTAAGGTTGGTTCTCCAGTCGGGACATCTGATCATGCCTTGATTTCATTATTAGTGAAGACTGAGCAGCCTGTCCCTGATATATCATATTCTTGTAAAATTTATATGAAATCCCAAGCAGACTGGAATGGGATTTTACATGATCTTTTGTTCTTGAATTGGTCACAATTATATAATAGTGTAGATCCTGTTGTCCCTTTGAATGAGAATTTAGTCAACATAATTGATAGGCGTATCCCTTCTCGTGTGCTAAGGTACCGAGTGAAGGACAAACCGTGGTTCAATGATGATTGTAGACGTGCTTTTTTGGAGAAGCAGGAGGCCTATCAACTTTGGAAGGGTAACAGATCAGATTTGACCTGGAACAACTATACTCAGCTTCGAGCTTTTGCTCAGAGAGTTTATGCCTCAACTGAAAAGGAGTACAATTTAACCATAAAAGAAACCCTTTCTGGTACAACTCAGGAACATAAATGGTGGTCTACCCT
>NC_090727.1:109675651-109678151 GCF_036898095.1 Palaemon carinicauda | reverse complement strand
TTTCTCAAAATATTGGTGACATTCCCTAAGTCTACTTCTTCAATATGTAATGACTTTCTTTGAACAAATATCTAAACCCAAAACCGTAACAGATTCCAATTTATTAGACCCTTTTGTGTTATATTCTTGTAAACTCAATGTGCTATTATAGCTTTTGTCAATTTCCAAACAAACAAACAAAAATTGCCACAAAAAATAGTTATAAAACCTCATCAAACCTCAATAGCGTTCTTTTGATTCATTAATATTAGAGTCAAGCCACGAAAAAGTCAACAAAATTAACAACAGGCGATACGAAGGAGATATTCCAAACACCCTTAATGGTCTAAAGGGCTATCGACCATAAAGCACTTTGATAGAAAGGCCCACCATTGGAGCTATCGAAAGAGTCCCTTTTACTGTACATTAACGAGAGAGAGAGAGAGAGAGAGAGAGAGAGAGAGAGAGAGAGAGAGAGAGAGAGAGAGAGAGTACTAAGCAGTCAAGCGTTAGCGTTATATGGCATGAATGGCCCCCTCCAAAAAAGACCATCAGCCTTATTGTGAACCTTACAACCCTGCAACCTCGTAACTTTGTTTGTTCTTGAATGTAACCATTAGACAGAAATTAATAATCTAAAGTCTTGAACCTTCTATATAATTTAATTATGGAAAAAAATAATCAGAATTTGGATTGGCTTTCCAAGAAAAAAATATTTTTCTTTTTATCAAGAATATTTATTTCCTTTAGCTTAGCTTCCGGTTTGGAGTCAATAATGATTCCTATATTTAATGAAAAAAAAAAAAGACAGTTTTGGGTTATGATTAACATGTTTTGGTTTATATTTTTCGTGTTCGTCTTTAGTTCAACAACAATCCTAAAAGTAACATTGGTACACCTCAATCAAGGTGTTAGTCTCACCAAAAGTAACGCTGTGGTGATCAGCATACTCTTAAGACGTTGGGTTGTAACTGAGAGGCGAGGTGAATGCAACTGACTTTATTTCAACAGATAGCGAGTTCATATAAAACAGGTTGAGGACATGGAGTAACAATAATTCAAACAAAATGATTCATGAACAGACAGGCTTAAACAGACTGTGTTAACAGTGAGGTGTAGGGCACGATATACAACAAAAAGAAGATACCGTTACAGCGTTGGAGCGTGTTGTGAAAAGCGACCAGCCCTTAATACTTAACTATATCACCTGAAATGATAATCAAATATTGACACCATTTAGGTATGATCAACAAATAGAATCCCTTGTATCATATCAATTAGGGAAATGGGCTTCGGAAGTGGAGATTGCGGGAACTGGAAAATCATAAATCAAGGTGAAAAAAAATCTTCAATATTTTGGACACTTGGGCGAAATCAGGTTACATCATTAAACGCTAAGTGAATGTAAGTTTTTAATGTCCAAACAATGTACGCATTCAAATGACTTCACTTGATTATTGAAAGTTCTGTAAACCAACATAATTCTAAAGTTTGAGAACAAACATGGAAAATAAACTTAATAAACAAAGACTCAGAAAATGAATCATTGTTAAGTAAATGTGACGTGCATATAAAATAAAGATTCAAAATTCATTCTATTACGCTGATCTAGTTTTTTTTTTTTTCATACGGATTAAGTATCTTGCAAATTTATAGTAAGCGGTATATACCACGATAATTTTCTAATTACCTACCCAAACAATAGACAAGTTTTTCATAACGCCTAGTTTATCAGACAAGGTAAAGAATAAAGACGAACGAATTATCTACATTCACGTAAAATTGATGAAATTGATAACTTTCAATAAAAAAAAATACCAAATTGACATAGTTCTGTTCAATGCAAAATCAAATCAAATGACTCCCCACCTGAGGCGATGTGCACCAATGTTTAATCCGATATAGAAATACGACAGACAAATGACAAAACCAAACGCAAAATGTTACAGAAAAAAAACATGCGTGGAGTCTTTATTCAATAACATCATTGACAAAATAAACGAAAATGGGTGAGGGGAGCACATCGTGTAATATTACTAGGTCACAAATGAGACGACATTCTGTTTATCAGAAAAAAAGGTCTACATGATCATCTACGAGGATATCACGACAGCTTTAAGGTAGAATAAAATGTAAAAATCAAAATACCTATTCATCATTGAAATAATATCATCAATGAAAGTATGAGACAATTCAAAGAATGCTTCGTAACCAAATTATCAAGAAGCATTGCATCAATTACGATGAACTATATAATATTGAATGAAAAAAGAAACAAGCTCAGAAATATCCTATTTCTTCTTATCAGAGATGTAATAACTGCAATATCGTTCAACACATAACTTATCAGTTATTGATTACTGCAATGGTTTAAATTATAGCAGAGGAGAGGAAGTCATTAACCTCTCGCAGAGTTAACTTAACGATCAGATAAAAAACATTTCAAGTAATCCACAACAGTCTAATGACACCCATTTTTCGCTCTTCTCAAGGTCAGCTGCAAACACCAAATTCCCATTAG
>NC_090727.1:109663151-109665651 GCF_036898095.1 Palaemon carinicauda | reverse complement strand
GTGTGTTATAGTTTTTTCTGTTATCATTACCGAAAAAAGTCTTTTTTGCTGTTCTTAGGGCATCATCTAATACAATTTCAGGATACTTTAGTTTTTTACCTATTGCTCTAATACCATTTATTTCGTCATCAATATATTCAGGGTTGCAGACTCGGAATGCTCTTAAAAACATAGAAGTAAATACAGATTTCTTAACTTTGTTGCCTTGGTTTGAGTAATAATGGACATATGCCGAGATATTCGTTGGCTTTCTGTATACACTGAACTTGAGACTATTATTACATCTATGTATGCGACAATCCAAAAAAGGTAGGGTACAATTATTCTCCAGCTCCATAGTGAAATTTATTGATGGTACCAAACTATTCAATCTAAGAAGAAAGTTATCTAAATTTTCATTTCCTGGCCACACACATATTATGTCGTCAATATATCGAAACCATTTTACATTATTAGGTATGATGTTATTTACAATTCTGCTTTCAAAAAATTCCATATATAGATTGCTCAATACTGGGGATAAAGGGTTTCCCATAGCCATACCAAAAGTTTGTGCATAAAATCTCCCATTGAATTCAAATTTACAATCTTTTATACATAATTTAATTAATTCTATTAAAGTGTGTATGGAGAATGGTAGATTCAATTGTCTATTATCTAATGTTTCAGATAAAAATTCCAACATGTCATCAATAGGTACTTTTGTGAATAGTGAAACTACATCAAAACTGACAAGCCTACAGGTACTGTTGATCTGTACTTCATTCAGTTTGTTAATCAAGTCTACATTATTTTTTATATTTGAATATGAGATGGTGCCAACTAAAGGATTGAGGATATTCACAAGGTACTTAGATAATTTATATGCTGCTGAACCTACAGAGCTAATTATTGGCCTAGCTGGATAATTTGGCTTATGAGTTTTAATAGTTCCATACATATATGGCAATGTTGGTGATATTGTACAAACCTTTTTTATCAGATCTTCATTCCCTTTTAATAACTCTTTCACTTTTTTGTTGTAACTACTATTCACAAACTCAATTGGATTTTTTCTTAATTCCATGTATGTGTTTTCATCACTCAAGAGGTTTTCCATTTTTTCTATATAATCATTTTTATTCAAGATTACCAGTGCTCCAGATTTATCGGCTTTTGTCAACTTAATATTTCTATCTTGCTTCAATTCGGCAATTGCTCTTTTGAATCTTTTTGGGCAATTTGGAACCACTGGTTTTTTCATATTGATGTATATAATACCCTTAATCATATTTACTTCTTCTACAGAAATATCACTGAATTTCTCCAGGTTACACACTCCATTTGTAATTTCTACACTATTCACTGCACTTGATGACATCGAAAAATTTAAACCGTATCCCAAGGCACACTTCACATTTTTATCTAGAATTATATTTGACAAATTAACCACACATTCTGGATTAACGTTTGTAGTCCACGGGCTACTTTCTATCAGTGCATTGAGTTTCGTGTCATGCTTTTGTTTGAGTTTTCTATACACTTTTTCGTTCATTTCTCCATAGCAGAAACCTCGAAGTGAGTCTTTCCAATCCGTTGGTATTGAGGCTTCAAAATGTCTCCTTTTTCTTGTTAGGTCTTCAAACGCTCTTCGGTTTTTAATTTTCATTGAATTTATATGCTTTTCTAATATACTTCTCTGTATATCACCAAATGGTTGATCTTCTATTTCCAATAGGGATTTCGTTATCATGCATTTCGGAATGACTTGTTCCTCCCAGCATTCACGAAGAAACCGCAGGTGTTCTTTAGTAGTATGGGCGCGTGTGAGGGCGTCTGTAAATTCTCTAATAATATATACCAAGATAGGGAAAGTCGTACAGAAAGTCTGGAAGGAGTACGTGGTATCCATTTATGCGTAAAAATCACAGGAAAACGTGATGCTCAGATGCAGAAGAACCACAGAGAAAATGAAAATACAGAATATACACTTGAGTCCTGACTAGTTTCGTGATACTTCCTCAGAGGACTGATTTATTGAGAGAGGTTTCTTACAATTTATAGGGAAAGCAAAAGTACGAACATACATATAGAGATTTAGAGAACAATGACACTCCCTTACCCGCTACCTGGGCTTGACTCAGGTGTGAGTAGGAGGAGTCCGCAAGCTCGTTAGACACCTGCTAAAAAGGGTCATTTCTAGTGGCGGGTATATTCTTGTTTTCTTCTTATTTTACTTTCATTACAGTTATTTATATGTCAATGCGGTAGCCTTATCTATATAAATAGCAAAACATACACAAAAATACAAATATATATACATATATATACATACATACATACATACATACATATATACATACATACATATATATATATACTATACATACATACATATATTATATATCTATATATATATATATATATATATATATATATATATATATATACACATACATACATACACACACATATATACATACATACACATATACATATACATATACATACACATACACAT
>NC_090727.1:109654835-109657651 GCF_036898095.1 Palaemon carinicauda | reverse complement strand
CATTTGACAATAATTAATGAAATTTAAAAGACATCAAAAATAGAACAAACATTTACAGCATTGTTTTAACCCTGTTCTCTCAAAAATCCGAGAAAAAAACATCATCTAACACTTCTATTAAGTAAAAATTAATATTAGAACAAACCACGTGCGTCTAATGTGTATGTACGAGTGTAAAAAAAATCGAAATATAAAGATAACATGACCTGTGCCAAGTACTGTCATACATTAAATATTTTGCATCTTTGGAATATATATATATATATATATATATATATATATATATATATATATATATATATATATATATATAATATATATATAATGATGTTGTCTGCGTTGGATTCTGGTAAAAAAAAATTCATGGACTCATCAATAATAACAATTCAACGTGGTTAACAAGAATATAATGGAATTTACAGCTAATTTCTATCACTGAAGTGTCTGCATACATGTGGTTTACTAACTACTGAATAACGGCAGAAGACAACGTTAACTGAGATCATTTGCAAACGTGTATTTTAATTCTTCAATATTCTAAAGAATAAATATTTTTGAAATAAATACAGCAAAGAAAACACTACTAACTAAAGCACACGCAATGAATACCAACAGTCATAAGAGATAAACAATAGATTTCTTTTGAAACAACAAGAATGATATTTCAGAAAAGTAAAGCTATTCAAAGTTCAATTAAAGGATAATGACAAGAAGAAATAACATATATCCACTCCTCCCCAATCTCTCTCTCTCTCTCTCTCTCTCTCTCCTCTCTCTCTCCTCTCTCTCTCCCATCTCTCCTCTCTCTCTCTCTCTCAATTGATAGCGTAAAAATTCTAATTTATCAATAGCACCAGATGAACATACTACAATATAATTATCAAAATCGAACGAATGTCGGACTTCCAGTATCTTGAAATATACTAACTTCGATATCTGCTTCACATTATTCTAGTTAGGAAAAAAAAGGTTTTTGTTGCTTGATGTGCATTATACACAAAATGAGATCTTTTGTTCTATGGATACTGTTCTTTTTTTCATCTCGTCACTGTGCATAGTTTCTATACTGGCTTTGTTTCTATCGTGACACAAAATCCTCTTTGAATCTGACGAGGAGACTCATGGCATAAATATCTTTTTGTACATGAAAAACGTTGACACGAAAATTCTAATGGTTTCTCTTAATGATTCGCATTTAATGCTAAATAAAAATCTTTATTATTGCCTTCCCCCTAAGGTTATAAAATGGCCAGCGTTTATATACTTAATTAGTCATTTATCTGTTTATTTGTCTCTTAGCAGGATTACGTCAAAACTTCTGGCGGGTTTTCACCAAATTCTAATAACGTATACAGTAGGTATTATACTCAGGAAGAATCCATTAAATTTTGGAGGTGATCCGGATCCAGATCACGATTCTGGTTGCTATTATTATTCAGTAGATTCTTTCACAGTCAACATATGAAAAGGGGAAAGCTTGGTCCGTAGAATTGAGTAAAATTATGACAATAATCATTGGCGGAGATCTGAAATCTCTGATTGCTGTTGTTATTTAATATCTTAGCTTAAGAAATTATTTCCAAAGTAAAAGGCAAAATTTTGTTGAAAAAAACAATTACTTGACGAGTTGAGCTGAAAATCCAGAAATAGAAATGTTTCGTTCGCGAAAGCGAACTTTGTTCCTTCAAGATACCTTAACAAGGAAACTTCTCTGCTCTAGTCGTAGATAAGAAAGGGACATGGATAACACCAAATTAAAATGTCCTCAAATGTAACTTCGCAAGAGGTGGAGGGATAAAAATCGAGACTTTCAAGATCTAATTTACATAATATCAATTGTATATCTACCATTTGAATTTTCTATCTTAGGCAAATTATTCAAATACGTTTACAGAGCAAAAATAGAAGAATCAAGGATAAGATTTCCTAATAGCAAACTCTAGGGCTAATTATAATGTCGACTGGGATTAGAAATTATCTTTATATAATAAAACGATAAAATCAGTCGGAGGAATATTAGGGACGAAATTCTCTTAGACGTTCGGAGCAGCAGGGAAGATAAGCTATTCAGGAAATGCTGACATAATGTACGATGGAAATTTCACGGAGTAAACGATTAGGGCAGTGCAAAGTCTACTGACTTGATGGGAGGCTCCAAATATGGGGTTTGAGCAAATATTTATCCCTAGAAAAAAGATGTAGATATATATCTACAGGAAATTAGGTTCTATAATATACTGTACTAGAACGACGTAGTGCGGGTAGATTTTAGACACTTGATAGACTTCAAAAGGAAATTTCCATAGAAAGAGAGAGAGAGAGAGAGAGAGAGAGAGAGAGGAGAGAGAGAGAGGAGAGAGAGAGAGAGAGAGGAGAGAGAGCATTGGTAATTTCAACCTCATAGCAAAGAAAAGTTTAGGTAACTTGAATATGATTTTTTCCTTGCAACTTATTATTTGACAAACCGATTGAGTCGTAAATTACTTTGTCATGGCCCTCCTATCTTGAACGGGCAATAAACACATCTTTTTCGCTTTTTTTTTTTTATATCTTTTAATAAAGTGATGTGGGTTTTAGGTTATTTGTCTTATCTTCACCCTAATTGACCCTCTCAACTTTTGAAAAACAACCAAGTACTTAATTTCCATCTGAGGTTAGCCTGAGCATACTGAATTTAAGGACGAGTATTTTCGATCCTTATAGATCAGTACTACAATCAACACTGGTGTCTCAGATTGATGGCATAGCGCATTTATCACCGTCTGGGGGTGGCTAGACTAGAGAAAGTAACTTATTTGGTAGGAAAGTCTTCCTTC
>NC_090727.1:109634835-109644835 GCF_036898095.1 Palaemon carinicauda | reverse complement strand
GGGTGCATGAGTAAACACGTAATAAATGAGTACGTCCTCTTCCCAGATGGATGTGGTGACTTCCTTTTCCTTTTGTACTGATAACTGTCATCACCACACGTAACTGATTCTACAGCTATTCGTTATCAAAGGACTTTCGATAAGTCCTGTTATAGATACTGGAAACTTCAGAATTGATCTCGTCAGAGTTTCGGTAGCCTTTTGGAAACGTCCTTACCTGGCGATGCCTAGGACAGGAGTTCGAGAAACGTTCAATCTCGATAGTTTCTTGAAGTGTCTGCAACCTCACCATCCTTGTAAGCTACGGATAGTGGTTTAGGGAAGCCTATAGATCTACTTGCTGAGTCATCAACAGCCATTGTCTGGCCTCCCTGGTCTGAGCTTAATTGAGACGAAGCTTGGGCGCTGATCATATCTGCACATGGTCAGTCTTTTGATCATTTTTCTAATAAACGGTGGATAGCCTCTGGCTTGGTGATCACACATATTAATTTGTGTGTGTATGTATATATATATATATATAATATATATATATATATATATATATATATATATATATATATATATTTGTGTATGTATGTATGTATATATGTCACCGTCCCTTGCCTCTGCCATTCATGAGTCACCATTAAACCTTTAAATATGGTTATTGATATAGCTGTTTTGTTTGATTCTCTTACTTTGCTTAATTCAATCATTTTAAGAGTTTCACATTTCCTATAAAATAAAGTTTTTGGGTTTTTCTAAACCAAATAGAAAATAATAATGTTTTTTAAGGTAAGATGCTAGTAACTTTGGCAGCTGATAGAATTACAGATACTTAAAATAGAGGCTTTGTTAGGAAACAAACTTGGACCTTTTTATTTGGATTTAATGCTGGAAGATTCGCAGCTATTTTTGTTCACAGCGAAACGGAAAACTTTTCTTCTAGTTTGCTCCATTCTGATACTTTGATACTCTGGCTTGTTAAGCATAACTTTACAGGAAAACTATGAATAGGTATATGTTCGGACTGCTGTTTATGTATCATCTGAAGGAAAGGAAGTTCTTTAGATCAATTTAGGATTACATTTGAATCTTAAACTTCATTGGGTTGCTTGTTCTCTTTCGAATAAAATGTCAGGAATGAGGAAGATGATCAACATCAAGTCGAATTCTGAATAAAGAGTTTTGAGAAGATAAACTTCCCTACGAAAACTAACCGAGGCCCTTTGCGTCAATAGGCATATGAAACAATGAGACAATTAAGAGCAAGTCTCTCTCTCTCTCTCTCTCTCTCTCTCTCTCTCTCTGTATATATATATATACAGAGAGAGAGAGAGAGAGAGAGAGAGAGAGAGAGAGAGAGAGAGAGAGAGAGAGAGAGAGAGAGAGAGAGAGAGATACATATAATACATACATATATATATATATATATATTTATATATATATATATATATATATATATATATATATATATATATATATAATATATATATATATACATATTCCGGACATGCTCAGCGGCAGTGCAAGATGCATAATCACTTAACCTCTCCCCGTTCCTCGGGTGGAGAGGAAAGGGAATAGTCATACCCTGGTGGTACTCCAAAAGGAATGGGGAGGGTGGAAGGTTGAATCTGAGTGTGCATATCTAAATATTTAGCCACCATTGTTGACGGGTCAGGTATACTAGGAAAAAAAAAAACATTTATGCTTTAGAAATACCTTCAAATTTGAAATTTACTGTACATGACCATAAATAAAATTGACCAAAACAAATGGTAGACAAGTGACTATAAATGATACTTGCATTCTTTAAACAGAAACAACATATTCTACAAACTTACAAACACATCTTTTATCATGTATAACAACATCTCTGATAACCCTGTGGAGCAGATAATTAATTACCTTCTTCATTAGGTGGCTCTGAGGAAACTATTCCCCAAGTCCCCAAGGCGGGGACACTCGACCAACAAATGCCCCAACACCAAAGGATAATAATAGTCTTCGCACAATGGTTGGGCTATTATCGATTAAATGACCGCTGGTTTAGGTAGGAAAGACTAGTTCTGATCACCTATAGACAGGTCCAGTGTTTTTCTTGTATACATTACCCAATGCATTTTGTAACATTCTACATTTATTGAAACATGTAGTTATTACCGAAGGAGTGGTTTTTCTGAATGACCAAGGAAGGCAGCTAATGTGATACTAATCCTGTTTATAAGTTTCCATTCTCTCTCTCTCTCTCTCTCTCTCTCTCTCTCTCTCTCTCTCTCTCTCTCTCTCTCTCTCTCTCTCTCATTTTGTTTGTTTTCTTCTCACCTGAACGATATTTCTTTTGGTAATATAAACTTCTCTTTAGCATGATTAAAGATCTTCAACATACTTGGACAAACTTCAGTGGCCAATCTTCAAACGATGTAAGGCAGTCTCCCTTGTACTTGATATATTATAACGTGTTGATTCGGTAGTTTCCAGCATATTCTGGTTGTGGTGGCCAATTGGAAACGTCCCTGCCTGGTCATATTCTGGACTGGGGTTCGAGACATGCTCAAGCTCGATAGTTACTTGTAGTGTCTAAAACCTTAAGGATGGAGGTTTGGGAGAGCTTACAGGTCTACCTGATGAGTCATCAGCAGCCATTGCCTACCCTTCCCTGGTCCTACCTTGGGTTGAGGGTTTGGGCGCTGATCTTATGCATGTATGATCCGCGCCCAAGGGCCCCTCCATCAAACTAGTACCGAAGGGGCCAAGTAATGGCTGCCGATGACTCAGCATATAGAGCTATAGGCTACCCCAAACAAAACCTTCTTAGCTCACAATGATGGAGAGAATGCAAAACGCCCATGGGATATTTCTCTAGCATATCTAACTTTTGCATTTATATTTCAAGATTTCCCTCTGGAAAAAAAAAACCTCGCTTTACGAAAGATCCTAACTATAACGCAAATCATTGAGAAATTTTCACAATGCTGCTGCTATTCCAAAAATACATATTACTAAACTACGAGCATAAGCTTTATAAAATTAATGACTCGAGTAACTAAAAAATTAGTCAAGAAAAAAAAGTTGATAATGGGGCGGTAAGCTGCGAATGTTTTTGTCAAAACCTACGATCACATGGCGTGCGGTCCGTTATCTCCTGATGCGAATACGTACCATGGCGATTAATGGCGACGTTTATCGTTATTACATCGTAATTAAATCGCAATGAGTTAATACATTACCACTACGACAGCCGCGGACTTGATAGCATCCGTGTGTTACTCGAGCTTAATAGATCCCGTACAAGGGTATCGCTTCAGGCTATTTATAAAGGTCTTCAGAAGATGAGAGTAAGAAAACAAAGAAGAAAATTATGGGTTTTTGGACAATCAGTGGTTCTTTATATTTTTTCAACTCAAGATCACCCATTGAAAATGGTTTGATTTCAAAACGCAGAATTCCAACTTATGATATCAGGTCACCCGGGTGTGGCGTGAAGCTGATATGGATTTAACGTCCTTATACTGTAAGGTATAATAAATAAGGCTATTGATGCAGAAACAGATTCAAAAGGCACAATCGTGGGGGATTGGAACCTCGATAAACCTTTTCCATAGCGTATTACGTGTGATAATGCACACGGATAAAAAGCTCGAGAAAATATGATTGAAAAACTAATTTGTGAATATCTTATGTCTTTGAATATGTCACAAACCTCATTTAAAATTATTCTCAGATTAATCAATAAGAAGAAGAAATCAGAACCGAACAGTGAACAAAATCTTGCTTCCAATGAATTTCCTTTGACGAGAAAATCAAGTCATTTCCTTAACAAGTAAGTTTCGTCATTCGGGAATAATATTAAAGCTGACCTGGGTCCTTGCTGAATCTGATTCCCCACATGACCATAACAATGCACTTAATCGCCTTCAAATACTACAATTCGCTTCAACAGCGCAACTTTAGGCCACGCCTACCTTCACCCACTTATTACTCTTTTACACATTCCCCTTTTCATTTGTATCCCAAAACAGTTCTTTATTGGAATATTAATTTTTGTTCTCTTTTCTTTCTGCCACTATACACAAGTGGTCTCCTCTCCCCAAAGGGTAGACCTTACCTATCTATCATTATCCTCCTCTACCCAGGTTCCTTTCTCTCAAAGTTTAATTTGCTGGATTTACATAGATTAATTACGCTTTCCTTTATTCTCATATATTTCCTCTTTTCTCTGCTTTCTCTCTCTTATCTTTCTATAGTCTCAACATTTTCAAACTATGCTTATTATTATTATTATTATTATTATTATTATTATTATTATTATTATTATTATTATTATTATTATTATTATTATTATTATTATTCCAATTGGACACTAATAATAGAAAAATGCAAAAAGTAAACTTTATCATATTCCCCTTATCACATCCCGGTGTTCTAGCATCAAAAATAATTCTTGCCTTTCCCTTCCACTTTCATCTTATTCCCGACTCCCTCCAACGTCTCAGGCATTTGCATGTAATTATGTGCAAGTGGCCCTAAAAGCAATGACGTCTCATATCAATCAATCTCCTGATCTTTTCAAAAGAAATTCCTTTCCTCAGTGGGCTATTTTTCCCTGTTGGAGCCTTTAGGCTTAATGCATTCAGCTTTTTCAATTAGGGTTGTAGCTCAGATATAATAATAATAATAATAATAATAATAATAATAATAATAATAATAATAATAATAATAATAATAATAATAATAATAATAATAATAATAAGGGTGATTTTGTCCCATGTTTTTACCAGCTCTTTATACAATCTTCATGAAGTCAATAATCTTTGTAGTTATAACAAGAGAGAGAGAGAGAGAGAGAGAGAGAGAGAGAGAGAGAGAGAGAGAGAGAGAGAGAGAGAGAGAGAGAGAGAGTTTCAAAAGGTCGGGAATTATAGGAAATAATAGTGAATTCGCAACCCCTAATAAATGACATTTTCTAGAACTGCACCTCTATGTATAAAGGGGGACAAAAACAGAATAAATAACGATGAAATCTCATTTTCGTTACCTTGAATTCTAACAGACAGCCTTCTCTCCCTCGACTTAGAAGTCGTTACCATCACATACCTTCAACGAAAATTTCCAGATTACCAAAATATAAAAGAGATGTAATAAATATTCTATTCTACTCACCCAATGACTCAATATCAACAATGCATTTAACTCCAGAATCAGGAAACTTCTTGGAAATGAGTTTTCTGCAGTTCAGTGTCATTTGGGGAAAGTCGTTCTCTTCCAGAACTCCATGCAAAAAGGAATGGAGAAAATATGTCCGGTTTCTTCATTGAAGAGCTTCTTGATACATAGAAGGCATTGACATAAAAGAAAATTAATAAAATACACTAATATGCTTGTCAATACAGATTATAGATAATGGGTTATGAGCTCCGGACACGAAACCAACTGTGATAATGAGTCCTCGCATGAAGCATGTTTTTTACGTATTGTTTCAAAAATTTCTGTACTTATGTTCATGTAACATGCTACAGAATTCATTATGCCTGTCATTTATAAGGTATGCCTTATAAAAAGCAATTAGCATTAATTACATTTTTCATAATTAATGCTAATTGCTTTTTTTTCCAGGATATTTTTCAATTTCTATAGTATACATTATAAACGATAGACAATCTATTAATGTACTCTATGTATCACTACAAAAAAAAACAATAAGACAATCCATCCGTTAAAGAAACCTCCCGTTCGGTTACTGTATACCTTAAAAAAGTTAATATTCTGAAATAGCAATGAATAATAATTATAAAACAATGTACTCTATGTATAACTACAAAACAAGTGTAACACCCGGTTACTATAAATGACAACTGAAGTCTTAGACAACGTAAGAAAGTAACAAATCAGACGCATTCTTCTTCTTATTCTTCTTCCTCGTAACGTTTCCTTTTGATAGCCTTAATGGACCTCCAACTTGAGCCTTCATCCAGTTATCTCTCATTACTTCGCTCTCATCGTTAGATTCACGAACCAACAACACACATTTCCTCCAAAGATTTTTCTTTGAATATCTCTTACCTATTTATTTATCCAAATTTCTCTTACTTATCCTTTCCTCAGATTTCTTACCCATACATTTGTTTATGTTTCTTCTCCTAGATAATCTATATCTTTTAATAAAAATTTTGGATTTTTGCACTAACTGGAAACAATACCAACAAAAATGTTCCCTTATTTTGTAGCCTTAGTTTATTTTTATAGAAGTATTTTCTAAATAAACTACAACATAAAACTTACTGACCTACTAATACCTGATCATGTATTTTAATGTTATCTTTGAATATAACTCCCATCTGTTTACATTTCCCTTCACGATCTACTTTACATTTGCGCGTTCGTTTTTGTGGCTGATTCTTAACGAAATCTTACAATAGAGTTGAATGTCACTCAGTTCTTGATATTACTATCAAATTAACACAAATATCTTTTCCGTATGGAACGCACAATATTTTCTCTATCATACAAAATCCTACTGATCGAACATTTGAACCTTTGACCTGAGCCCGGCTTTGAGATGATTTACGAAATTACAACCAAGAAAAAACTTAAATAACTAAATGTCATGTAAACACCGACTTCACTCAACACATTGCTTTCTTTTATATAATGCTGCTACGGAATAAAAAATATATTTCAAATACACACAGAACATGTTGAACGTTCATATTTTAAATTAATCGAGTGTTCACCCCCCCCTCTCTCTCTCTCTCTCTCTCTCTCTCTCTCTCTCTCTCTCTCTCTCTCTCTCTCTCTCTCTCTCTCTCTCGTATTTAAATTTTCGTTGCATATTTTTGAAAAAGTAGGTGAGGCTAGTATTGATTTTCCCTTCATCCTTCATTATGAATAAGTGAATATTCCACCGATTACATTCCAATTGTTCTTTAAGAAAGTGCACAGGCAAAGCTGACGAGGAGGACACCGTGACAATTCTTTCCTCTAACTTGTCTAAACTGTAGCCATTAGAAAAGAAATGTTGTCCTTCCGAGATTCCTAATTAAGGTTCTGTTGACAGAGACGAGAGATAAAACGAATGGAAGGATTAATCGCTCCCAGCAGCGCTCGGGAAATGGATCAGACGAAGCCTTGAAAGTTCGTGGGAGCACACACGGAGTCTAAGCGATCCTCCAGAAGACTTAATGATTTAAAGTATTTTGAAAAGAATAAATTGATTACACTATTGAATACCGTATTCAAAAGATCTTCCTTATCACATTAAAAGCATTTTTTATTTCGTCCCTACCAATAGAATAGGTCCTTTCTGAGTGGAGATACCTTAACGTGATGAAAGGCTTTGCGTATCGTTATGATCAGCAAAGCTGTACTGGTCATGGCCAATCAAACTAGGTTGGTTTGTTGTGAGCGATATGACTAAAATCTCCCATCATCATCAATCCGCAGTGGGCAGAGGGTGGTGATAATGGTCAAACCTCAGACATGAATATGGACATGTCTCAGGAATTTGTCCTGTACTGGATTAGAAATGACTGAATTGATGTTGTTGTAATAAAATAGGACATCTTTAATTACTATATAACAAAGGTGATGGAAAAATATTTCATTACACAAAACATTGCATAGCCTTCTGAGCTACACGAACTTCGATACAATTTAATAAGAATTCGATCAGTTCCTCACACTATCTCACTTTTCTAATTTCACGTAGACCTTTCATATCTCCAAACTGGAAACCAGAAAAAACAACGTATTTAAGAACCCAAGATGTAAAGAAAACTAAGAGATGATTATATTTAAAGATTTAAAGGCTACTCAAGAATAGCAGAGCAAGGGGGAAATGACAATGCCCTAGCAAGCAGAACTACTTCCATGAGAGTGCCCCATTAATAAATATGATCAGCGCCCATACTGGGATCAGCGAGGGCCAGGCAATGACTCAGCAGGTAGACCTATGGACCAACAAACCACCCATCCTTAGCTCACATGGATGTTGAGTTTACAAACACTGCAAGAAACTATCGATCTTGAGCGTAACTCGAGCCTCAGTCAGGCAGATCAACCGACAGGGACGTTTCCAAATGGTCGTGAAATTGAAAAGGATTTAACAGCGTCTTCGAAAACGTCAAGACGAACAATAAAACTTTAAAAAGTTTCAGGTGTCTGGCGTCAGTTCTAATTTCATCTGAAGAGAACCTCATCGGAACGTCAGCCGAGTTAATCCAACCACATCAGTAACCTCCCCAGTAAACTCACATCCCGAGGCAGAACTCGACCTGCCGCTATGCCAATGCCATTCCTAAGTCGTACCACTCTACTGTCTAGAACTTTGCTCACAAAATTTCTGATACACATAATTGAGAGGAAAATCCTTACATAAAGTTTGTAGGAACAGCGCATACACACACGCACTGAGAGAGAGAGAGAGAGAGAGAGAGAGAGAGAGAGAGAGAGAGAGAGAGAGAGAGATAGAGACTAATGTACCGTAGCATCTGATAATTACAAAAGCACAAACGATATCCAATTGGTTAATAGCAATAGTATTTCGACTAATCGCTAATAACGCTATGGTTTTCTCTTTCGCCTGTAACTTTCCCCACTAGTAAATATTAAGTAAAACTTATGAATGTTTGGTAAATGCAACGCAATACAACGCATTATTATTATTATTATTATTATTATTATTATTATTATTATTACTACTTGCTAAGCTACAGCCATAGTTGGAAAAGCAGGATGCTATAAGCTCTAACAGGGAAAATAGCCCAGTGAGGAAAGGAAAAAAGGAAAATACAAAATTTTAAGGAGTGACATTGAAATAAATATCTTCTATATAGAATATAAAAACTTTAAAAAAACAAGAGGAAGGGAAATAAGATAGAATATTGTGCTCGATTGTATCCTCAAGCAAGAGAATTCTAACCCAAGGAAGTGGAAGACCATGGTACAGAGGCTATGGCACAACCCAAGATTAGACAACAAAGGTTTCATTTTGGAGCGTCCTACTCCTAAAAGACGTGCTTGCCATAGCTAAAGAGTCTCTTCTACCCTTACCAAGATGAAAGTGGCCACTGACCAAATACGGTGCAGTAACCCATTGAGTGAAGAAGAATTGTTTGGTAATCTGCATTGTCAGGTGTATGAGGACAGAAGAGAATATGTAAAGAATAGGCCAGACTATTCAGTGTGTGTGTGTGTCTGTGTGTGTAGGCCAGTAGAAAATGAACCGTAGCCAGAGAGAAGGATCCAATGTAGTATTATCTCGCCAAACCATAGGCCCCGTAACTCTCTAGCGGTAGTGTCTAAACAGTGGCTGGTGCCCTGGCCAACTACTACCTAGTCAATTTCGCTTCTTTTATGGGAGTTTCTCTTGGAAAAGCGACCAGCTACTCAGAAGAAACATCAAAATCGTGGCTCGTTAATTGCGACAGAAAATGTATCAGATGATAGAGGAATTCACGACCCTGGGCCCCCATACCCCCAAAGACGACAATTCCGGTATCTGGGAGTAGCCTTGTGACGGAGCCGAGAGAGGGCTGTGAACTCAAAAGGCAGGAAGCAATCGACTGAGTTATATTATTGTAGAACACTCTCCTTATATACAAAACCTCAAGGCAACAGGACATAACAAGTTCATTTTCCTTTGCCATACTTTCTTTTCGCTTAGTTTCACTCGACGTTGCTTAGAAACAATTTTATTTTATTATATTTAGTGAGCTTATATGCCCGAAATGCAGATTTTCTTTACAGTAGAGTAATGTCCATCCTTGATGTAATAGTTAAGTGGTGAAAGGGACAAACACTGTTCTTGTGTCTCGAATAATGGACACTTATGTCCCCTTCATACATTATTTCAATTGTTTTCTAATTTAAAGCTATTAAAGTTTTAAAATCCTTAAATGGTGTTTAGCTAATTGTATAATTTACAAAGATAATGCCAGTATCTTGAGATCAAAGCTTATAATACAGGAGTTTTCATTTCATAGGTCCGAATGTGACTATAATCAACAAGAGAGAG
>NC_090727.1:109619835-109629835 GCF_036898095.1 Palaemon carinicauda | reverse complement strand
AACGATAAATAAATAATAACAATAATAAATAAATAGCAACAATAATAAATAACAAATGAAAATAACAATAAATAAAAACAAAATTATATAAATAGAATACAATAAAAGATAAATAATAAAACTAAGTAATAATAAATAATAATAATAATAATAATAATAATAATAATAATAATAATAATAATAATAATAATAATAATAATAATAATAATAATAATAATAATAATAACCAATTTCAAATCTCACAGCAGTTCACAGCAAAAATTTATAGTGGTTGAAAACCTTCACAATTAAAATATGTATTCTCGAGTTGTGATTTCAAAAACACAATTCAAAATATCGATATTTGTATCCATAAAATATGTATGATGGCAAAAAAAAAAAAAAAAAAAAAAAAAAAAGGGAAACACCCTAAACCTATGAAGTCCTTTGGGTGAAAAGTGAACTTCCACTACGTGTTTAATTAGACGAACAAAACTTTGCAGATAGAAAGGATAATTTTGAATGGAATTTAAGCTTAGGATATCAGGACTTCACTAATGAAAAAAAAATAAATAAAATAAAACAAAAAAAAAATAAACAGAATCTAAATAGAACTTAAGCCATGCTAATCCCTTCTTCTCTCTTTATATACAAGAGGTCTTTTTATATATGGACCTACATATTGTCGCCAACTGTAACAAACCCTCTACAAATCTTTTGACCGATAGACGAGTGCTAGCTATTATTCCCACGAGGAATTTGGATAGAGATGATAAAAGTAAGGAAAAATAAAATGATGAAGTTAATGAAAAGGGAAAGTCTGGACAACCTGTGAAACCCAGAAAGACAAATCCTCTCAAGCCTTTTATCCCACAGTGAAATATTTTGTTTGCGATATTAATTTTCTTTATTCTTTTCAGCCTTACAGTTTCTCCTCATTGTCTTCCTTTCCTCAATTTTGTATTCAGTTAAAGTTGTTGCATGGAAAATACCAACGATGTTTATAGCAGGAATATCGTTATTAAGAAACTTCTCTTTTACAAAATACAACAAGTCGGGATATTCCCTACATTTGGCAATGCTGATTGAAATATTGCGGCCACTAATAATGTAGGGTTTTATTTATAACTGCATCGTAGTCATATTAAGCACTAGCTCTTTTTCAGAGCTAGTACTCTCAAAAATATTAAGTGGTCAAAGAGCACCTAATGCTGACAGTAACCTAGTCAGTAAACATTGTGACCAATATCTTGATTATGGTCCTTGAAATAAGAATATTTTATATAATATTTTCCACATATAACAAAAAATTCATAAGATTTTATAGATATACTTGAATATTATTTATAAGGTATTATTTTCAATATTTATTTTTTAAAGGAAATGATGAAAATAGATTTATTACAGCAATGCAAGTGTTCAAAATAATTTTCTTATTCCTGAGCTAGATATCAATCTCCGGCACCGTCGTTCAGTTAGTTGTTATGAATGTTGCATAAGATTTTTCATAGCTGGCCATCCTTTGCATTTAAATCTTCAAAGACAGTACCATCCTGCTCGTAATCCTAGTTATTAGTAATATTCATACAGTCTCCTTCAAAAGGCTTAATACTAAACAGTATTCTAAAAGTTTTATTCCAGCGATTGCAGATTGTGGAATGATCTCTTTAATCAGGGAATGTCATCGAATGTTTATATGTTGAACAGGCTGACACAATGGGCTCTCATGGTTTATCTATGAAAGTATTTTAATTTTACTATTCTTAAAATATTTTATTTCAATTATTCATTATTTCTCTTGTATTTTATTATTTTCTATCCTCACTGGGATATTTTTCCTTACTGCACCCTTTGTGCTTAAAGCATCCTGCTCTCTCCAATTAGGTTTGCGGCGCAGCTAATAATAATAATAATAATAATAATAATAATAATAATAATAATAATAATAATAATAATAATAATAATAATAAAATGATAAAAATAAATATAATAAAATAATAGAATAATAAAATAAAAAAAATAATAAAGAAATAATAAAAACAATAATTATATAATAAAAAAACAATAATAATAAAATAATAATAATAAAATAATAAAATATCAATGATAATAAAATAATGAAATAACGATCAATAAATAATAACAACAATAAATAAATAACAACAATAATAAATAACACATGAAAATAACAATAAATAAAAACAAAATTATATAAATAAAATAATAAAAAATAAATAATAAAACTAAGTAATAATAATAATAATAATAATAATAATAATAATAATAATAATAATAATAATAATAATAATAATAATAATAATAATAAAAATAATAATAATAATAATAATAATAACCAATTTCAAATCTCACAGTAGTTTACAGCAAGAATTTATAGGGGTTGAAAATATTCAAAATTAAAATATATATTCTCGAGTTGTGATTTTAAAAACACAAATCAAAATATCGACATTTGTATCCATAAAATATGTATGATGATTAAAAAAAAAATAAAATAAGAAATAAAAAAAGGGAAACACACTAAACCTATAAAGTCCTTTAGGTAGAAAGTAAACTTTCAATAAGTGTTTAATTAGACGAACAAAACTTTGCAGAGGGAAAGGATAATTTTGAATGGAATTTAAGCTTACGATATCAGGACTTCACTAATTAAAAAAAAAGAAATCAGAATTGAAATAGAACTTAAGCCATGCTAATCCATTCTTCTCTCTTCAAATACAAGAGGTCTTTTTATATGTGGACCTACATATTGTCGCCAACTGTAACAAACCCTCTACGAATCTTTTGACCTATAGACGAGTGCTAGCTATTAACCCCTCGAGGACTTTGGATAGAGATGATAAAAGTAAGGAAAAAGGAAATGATGAAGATAATGAAAAGGAAAAGCCTGGACAACTGTGAAACCCAGAAAGACAAATCCTCTCAAGCCTTTTATCCCACAGTGAAATATTTTGTTTGCGATATTATTTTTCTTTATTCTTTTCAGCCTTACACTTTCTCCACTCTGTCTTCCTTTCCTCAATTTTTTATTCAGTTAAAGTTGTTGCATGGAAAATACCAACGATGTTTATAGCAAGAATATCATTATTAAGAAACTTCTTTTACAAAATACAACAAGTCGGGATATTCCCTACATTTGGCAATGCTGATTGAAATATTGCGGCCACTAATAATGTAGGGTTTTATTTTTAACTGCACCGTAGTCATATTAAGCACTAGCTCTTTTTCAGAGCTAGTACTCTCAAAAATATTAAGTGGTCAAAGAGCACCTAATGCTGACAGCAACCTAGTCAGTAAACATTGTGACCAATATCTTCATTATGGTTCTTGAAATAAGAATATTTTATGTAATATTTTCCACATATAACAAAAAAATCATAAGATTTTATAGATATACTTGAATATTATTTATAAGGTATTATTTTCAATATTTATTTTTTAAAGGAAATAATGAAAAAAGATTTATTAAATCAATGCAAGTGTTCAAATTAATTTTCTTATTCCTGATCTAGATATCAATCTCCGGCACCGTCGTTCAGTTAGTTGTTATGAATGTTGTATAAGGTTTTTCATAACTGGCCATCCTTTGCATTTAAATCTTCAATGACAGTACCATCCTGCTCGTAATCCTAGGTATGCAGTTATTAGTAATATTCATACAGTCTCCTTCAAAAGGCTTAATACTAAACAGTATTCTAAAAGTTTTATTCCAGCTATTGCAGATGGTGGAACGATCTCTTTAATAAGGGAGTGTCATCGAATGTTTATATGTTGAACAGGCTGACACAATGGTCTCTCATGGTTTATCTATGAAAGTATTTTAATGTTGTTACTGTTCTTGAAATATTTTATTTCAATTATTCATTATTTCTCTTGTATTTTATTATTTTCTATCCTCACTGGGATATTTTTCCTTACTGCACCCTTTGGGCTTAAAGCATCCTGCTCTCTCCAATTAGGTTTGCGGCGCAGCTAATAATAATAATAATACTAATAATAATAATAATAATAATAATAATAATAATAATAATAATAATAATAATAATAATAATAATGACAATTATCGTAATGATAATAAAATAATAAAATGATAAAAATAGATATAATAAAATAATAGAATAAAAAAAATAAAGAAATAATAAAAACAAATAATTATATAATAAAATAACAGTAATAATAAAATAATAAAATAACAATAACAATAAAATAAAATATCAATGATAATAAAATAATAAAATAACGATAATAAATAACAACAATAATACATAAATAACAACAATAATAAATAACAAATTAAAATAACAATTAACAAAAACAAAATTATATAAGTAAAAATAAAAATAACAAAAATAAATAATAAAACTAAGTAATAATAAATAATAATAATATATAATAATAATTAATAATAATAATAATAATAATAATAATAATAATAATAATAATAATAATAATAATAACCAAATTCAAATCTCACGGTAGTTTACAGCAGGAACTTATATGGGTTGAAAACCGTCACAATTCAAATATATATTCTCGAGTTGTGATTTCAAAAACACAATTCAAAATATCGTCATTTGTATCCATAAAATATGTATGATGGTAAAAAAAAAAAAAAAGAAAAAAAAATCAGCCAAAAGTGTGGGATTTTCCTTTGGATAGTGAGTGACTGAGCCATCTGGTTTAAGTAAAGGAGGAACTGTTGCATCTACACCAAAGAGTGCAGATTTAAGGGTAGACCACCATTTATGTTCCTGAGTTGTACCAGAAAGGGTTTCTTTTATGGTTAAATTGTACTTTTCAGTTGAGGCATAAACTCTGAGAAAAAGCTCGAAGCTGAATATAGTTGTTCCAGGTCAAATCTGATTTGTTACCCTTCCAAAGAAAATAGGCCTCCTGCTTCTCCAAATAAGCACGTCTACAATCATCATTGAACCACGGTTTGTCCTTCACTCGGTACATTAGCACACGAGAAGGGATACGCCTATATATCAATTATGTTGACTAGATTCTCATTCAATGGGACAACAGGATCTACACTATTATATAATTGTGACCAATTCAACCAGAAAAGATCATGCAAAATCCCATTCCAGTCTGCTTGGGATTTCATATAAATTTTACAAGAGTATGATATATCAGGGACAGGCTGCCCAGTCTTCACTACTAATGAAATCAAGGTATGATCAGATGTCCCGACTGGAGAACCAACTTTACTAGATATAACGCCAGGAAACTCAGTGTATACGAGGTCCAAGCAATTACCAGACCTGTGAGTAGCTTCATTTATGATTTGCTCACAGCCTGATTCAGAGGCAAAGTCTAAAGCTCTTAAGCTATGGCGATCGGTAGGAGAGATAGAACTTAACCACTCCCTGTGGTGAGCATTAAAATCACCAACAAAGACAAAAGAAGCCTTTCTATCATCTTCTTGTATCTTAACCATAATGGTAGAAGACAATCGAAGATAGAATCATCCATGTTTGGATTCCGTTAGATCGAACACAAATAAAAGATGTTATACCTGCCACAAACTTTTTTACCTGAATCTCATGATATCACATTGATAGCAGGACTTATGAGAAGCAGGGTACTCGGTCCTAATATACACCGCCATTCCCCTGGCCGTAAGGATGGCATCACGTTTCAACAGTATTGGCTTTTTAAAATCAGTTATATGGAGCTCAGATGAGTGCCTCAGATTAGAAACCAAAGTTTTTGAGCACAAAACCATATCATGTGCGTGTGGTATATATATGATATATACAACACTCTCCCACACATATATATTGCCGTTTTCGTAAAAAGAAAAATAATAATGATAATATAAATCCATAATGATAGGTATTCAGTCAATACCTAGATTCTTTCTTGTAGTGATTTTTATATGGCGTATCGAATTATTATTATTATTATTATTATCATTATTATTATTATTATTATTATTATTATTATTATTATTATTATTACTTTTTCTCATTATTATCACTATAATTTCAGTTATTATTATTATTATTATTATTATTATTATTATTATTATTATTATTATTATTATTATTATTATTATTATTATTAATTTTAAATCAATTAAGATATTATTCATATGAGAGCAAGTCTATATCTTCATTAAAATGTTCATTATCACTTCAGTTAAAAATAAAATCATTAAAATATATCGGCTGATACACAGGTACATAGATAGAGAGAAAGATTGATAAATGCTCAGATAGATAGACTTATAGATATATAGATAGGTAGATATAGATAGATAAATATATACAAATATAGATAGATATACAGATAGATAAATAGATAGGTAGAGATAGATAGATGGATAGGTAGATAGATAGTTATATACAAAGATAGATAGATAGATAGAGAGATACACAGGTAGATATATAGATAGATAGGTAGAGATAGATAGATAGATAGATAACTAGATAGATAGGTAGAGATTGACAGATAGATAGATAGAGATACAAAGATAGATAGATAGATATTTAGATAGATAGATAGATGCACAAATAGATAGATATATAGATAGATAGATAGATAGAGAGATAAGATAGATAGATATAAATAGATAGATAGATGAGCAGATAGATAGATAGATAGATGCGCAGATAGATAGATAGATAGGTACAGATAGATAGATAGTTGGATATATACAAAGATAAATAGATATTTAGACAGATAGGTAGATATATAGGTACATAAAGATAGCTAGATAGATAGGTATATATTATTCATTTGTACGCACGTTCCATATACATTTGTAACATAATATGAATTCATATTGTCTCTGTGTTTCAGCCCTTTAATGAAATGCAATTAATGAGGAAAAAAATTAATAATAATAATAATGTTCATCATAATAATAATAATAATAATAATAATAATAATAATAATAATAATAATAATAATAATAATAATAATCAGACTGAAATGCAATTTCTTTCTTTTTTCGGCAAGGAAGAAAAAAATGAGATATAAATAGAAGTTCCAAATCAAAATTTCTTGGGACACCGGTAGCCATACGGAATCGTCGTTCTCGTCCGATCAGCGGAGTTAAGCAGCGTTGGGTATGTTCAGGACTTGGATTGTTGGACCGCCTTGGAACACCTGATGCCTTCATCATCGCGATATCAGTGGTCAATATATACGTGTGTGTGCGTGTGGTATATATATATAATATATACGACACTCTCCCACACATATATATATATTGCCGTTTTCGTAAAAAAAAATATATATATAAATCCATAATGATAGGTATTCAGTCAATAGCTAGATTCTTTCTTATTGTGATTTTTAAAGGGCGTATCAAGTAATTATTATTATTATTATTATTATTATTATTATTATTATTATTATTATTATTATTATTTTTATTATTATTATTATTTTCATTACTTTTTCTCATTATTATCACTACAATTTCTTTTTTATTATTATTATTAATTCTAAATCAATTAAAATATTATTCATATGAGAGCAAGTCTATATCTTCGTTAAAATGTTCATTATCACTACAGTTAAAAATGAAATCATTAAAATATTTCGGCTGGTACACAGTTACATAGATAGATAGATAGAGAGATAGATAGATGCTCAGATAGATAGACAGATATATATATATAGATAGGTAGATATATATAGATTGATATATACAAAGATAGATAGATAGATAGATAGATAAATAGATAGGTAGAGATAATTAGATGGATAGGTAGATAGATAGATACATGCACAGATAGATAGATAGATAGATAGGTAGAGATAGATATATACATAGATAGATAGATAGATAGAGATGGATAGATTGATATATAGATAGATAAACAGATATTTAGATACATAAAGATAGATAGTTAGAGATAGATGGATAGGTAGAGATATATAGATAGATAGATAGAAAGATATATAGATGGATAGATAGATATATAGAGATAGATAGATAGATAGGCAGAGATAGATAGATAGATAGAGATAGATAGATAGATAGAAATATACAAAGATAGATAGATAGGTAGATAGAAAGGTAGAGATAGATAGATAGATAGATAGATAGATATAGATATATAGGTAGATAGATAGATAGAGGCAGAGATAGATAGATAAAAAGATAGATATAGATAGATGGGCAGATAGATACATATATAGAAAGATAGATACACAGATAAATAAATATATAGATAGATAGATAGATATATAGATGCAGATAGATAGATAAATATTTAGGTAGAGATAGATAGATTGATAGATAGATAGGGATAGATAGATAGATAGGGATAGATAGATAGATAGGAAGAAATATATAGATATATATATATATATATATATATATATATATATATATATATATATATATATATATATATATATATATATATATATATATATATATATATATATGATAGATAGGTAGATAGATAGATGCACAGATTTATAGATGGATAGATAGATAGAAAGATATGTAGAGATAGATAGATAGATAGAAACAAAGACAGATAGATAGACAGGTAGAGATATATAGATAGATACATATATAGATAGATAGATAGATAGAGATAGAGAGATAGTCAGAAAAATAGATATAGATAGATAGATGCACAGATACATAGATAGACAGATAGGTAGAGATAGATAGATAGCTATATACATAGATAGATAGATTGATGGATACATAGGTAGGAAGATATATATATATATATATATATATATATATATATATATATATATATATATATATATATATATAGATGAAAATATACACAGATAGATAGATAGGTAGATATAGACAGATATATAGATAGATAGAGATATACAGATATATATAGAGATAGATAGATAGGTAGATAGATAGATAGATAGATGCACATATAGATAGATAGATAGTTAGATAGACAGATAGATAGATAAAAATAGATACACATATAGATATAGATAGACAGATAGATACAAAGATAGATAGATAGATAGAAAGACTGATATATACATAGATATAAAGAGAGATAGACAGCTATAGATAGATAGGTAGATAGATAGATAAATGCACAGATAGATATATATATAGATATATAGATAGATAGGTAGAGATAGATAGATAGATATATAGATAGTTATATACAAAGATAGAGAGATAGATAGAGAGATACACAGGTATATAGATAGATGGATAGGTAGAGATAGATAGATAGATAGATAACTAGATATATAGGTTGAATTTGATAGATAGATAGATAGAGAGATACAAAGATAGATAGATAGATAAAAATAGATAGGCAGATAGATAGATGCATCGATATACAAATAGATAGATAGAGAAATAGATAGATATATAGATGGGTAGAGATATATAGAGAGATTTTTAGATAGAGATAGATAGATATATAGATACACAGATAGATATATAGATAGATAGATCGATAGATAGATAGATAGATATATGCACAGATAGATAGATAGATAGATAGGTAGAGATAGATAGATAAATACATAGATAGATAGAGAGAGATAGATAGATATATCGATAGAGATGAATAGATAGGTGATAGATAGCTAGATGAACAGATAGAGAGATAGATAGATAGATTTGTAGAGATAGATAAATAGATAGAGAGATACACACATGTATAGATAGATAGATAGATAGATAGAGATAGATATATAAATAGGGAGAGATTGATAGATGGATATATAGAGAGATACAAAGATAGATAGATAGATAGGTAGATATATAGATGGACACATAGATAAATAGATAGATAGATATAGATAGATATAGCTAAAGAGTCTTTTCTACCCTTACCAAGAGGAAAGTGGCCACTGAACAATTACACATACACATATAGCCTAAGCATGTGCATATTATCATAAATTAAAATGTGTATATATATATATATATATATATATATATATATATATATATATATATATATATATATATATATATCTGTGTATATATACTGTATATATATATATATATATATATATATATATATAT
>NC_090727.1:109612335-109614835 GCF_036898095.1 Palaemon carinicauda | reverse complement strand
CGTATAATTTCGTGGAGTAGATTTTAATTTACAAAAGCACATATTGATAGATATAATCAATATTATTCTTATCTAAAAGTAAAGCTTGTTTTGTTATTAAAACTATTAATAAATATAATATTAATGTCTACTGACTCAAACTATTGTATAAAATTTTCCTTATTATTTGCTTGAAATTTTTATTCTTATAACTTGTAGAAAATCTTCTCTCACGAGAGAATGATTAAATAATATTTTCGCTCTCTGTCTGTACATCGTTTTCTTGCTGCTCCATCATCATCATCAATTTTTACTTCACAAATTGTTGAGATTATTCCTTTACGCTCTGTTCTATTTTTTTATTAGAAATATATAAAAATATATAATCAGTATATATATATATATATATATATATATATATATATATATATATATATATATATATATATATATATATATATATATATATATATATATATATATATATATATATATATATATATTCTCTAGACAAGAATAATGACATGTCTGATGCCTTTGTCCAGCAGTACACTACAAATACTTATATGGTAATTTTTTACAACACCACGCTCTTCATTTACTCCAAAATGATACAATCCAGCAGTTCTCATCTTCTTGCACAGTAATTAGGTGGTTATTTAAATTCTGGGAAAGCAATAATTAGCGCCATATGTTGAGGAAGGGGAAGGGGTTATAATAAGAAAATAGCTCGAGTTTCCTCACTAAACGACTTGGGACTGACATTGTCAACACAGTCAACCAAACTGAATTCGTGATGCCAGCGTACATTTGATATACTGTATACTCAAAATATACTTAATAAAAAATTGAGTGATTACTCAAAAGTGTCACTATTTGTAAATTGCATATTTTATGGACACTTTTGAGTAATTAATCCATTTTTAATTACGTATATTTTGAGTATACAGTCTATCAAATGTAAGCTTGCATCACGAACTTCTTTTTATGTACGCTGGCATCACGAATTCGGTTTGGTTGACTGTGTTGACAATGTCAGTTCCAAGTCGTTTAGAGAGGAAACCGAGCTCAAAACAGGAAGAGGTCAAACTAGCACAATTTCTTAGCATACAACAGCATTGTCATTTAGTCCATTAACCTTTTTTGTTGTGAGAACTCCGTTGTAATTAAATGCTACTGATCTAGGATTAAATTAATGCAAAATTCAATCATCAAAATAATAATCTACGGTAAATCTTCATGGAATAAATTTCCCGTACTTTGAACTAGATTCATAAAACCACAAAATCTGCTGATACGAAACGTTCATTCATTATTAATATTTCATCAACAGACAAGTTTTCAAAATATTTCTTACTGTCTATACTCTAGTGTTTCTAAACTGATTAGAGACTTTCCAACTCTTATATCAAATAAAAAAGAGATATTCCTCCTTAATTTTAATGAACGGTATATAAAAAAAAAAAAACTCAGACGATTAAACAAGAACATAATTCCTTAAGAGTGCAAACTCCAATATAAGAATGTTATGGAGGTCCAGTGATTGTTCAAAAGAAATTCACTTGAAAGCAAATTCAATTTCCTCTCTTCCTTAGGAACAGGAATACAATAATGCAATTTACTTGGAATGGCAGAGATCATAAATATACATTCTGAAACGATATTAGATGTCAATGTTTACCAGGATCAAACTATTCTGTTTTGTTTTCATGAAACCAATGGGATCAATTCTTGTTTCGGGTAAATTCTTAAAGTATTATAAATCAAATAAACAAATACCATCTGAATCTGCCATATCAGTATGAAACCCGATATAACAACGTAATGCAAGTAAACATACGCTCAAACTTTAACCATATAAACTGCTGTCTGAATAGCCAACAGAATCTCCCTTATAAAACAGGCAGAAAGTATCTGGCTATACAAATATTATATATATTCATATATATGTATATATATATATATATATATATATATATATATATATATATATATATATATATATATGTATATATATATATATATATATATATATATATATATATATATATATATATATATATATATATTTCTTATATAAATATATATATATATTTATATATATATGTATATATATATATATATATATATATATATATATATATATATATATATATATATATATATGTATATATATATATATATATATATATATATATATATATATATATATATATATATATATATATGTATGTGTGTATATATATATGAGTGTGTGTGTGTACTTACAAACTTTACTTCTGATGTCTATCTTCTATCAAAATAATGGCAGATGGCAAAAATATCTATTTAAGATATAATTGTTAAAATTTATATACATCAGATATAAACATTGCTAGTCTACTGCTAGGCAAAGACATCAGATATGTCATTATTCTTGTCTAGAGGTTGGCCCTTTTTCATTACGCTGGCCACTGCAAATTGGCGATATTATGAGATTTTAGTGTGAACGCTCATGACAATTCAATATAGTATGGGTGAC
>NC_090727.1:109604835-109607335 GCF_036898095.1 Palaemon carinicauda | reverse complement strand
TTTATGAAATAAAATAAAACAAAACTTGAAACTATAAAATCAATTTAAATATACAATAAAAGATCAAAGCGCCAGCGCTATAACCTCATATAAAATTAAAATTAAACACAAGTCAGTTCATACGTTGCCCGGCCCAGGTTTGGTTTGTGTTGGAATATTAGCTACATTATCACTAGGTTGAGGTTACTTAGCGAAGTGGCCAAGACGGATAAATTCTCCTTGGACATTAGGGGGTCCTCACTTAGGGAATGGACTCTGATAGCTGAATGGGCAGGTCTTGTCATGTAATTACCCGCTGTAGGTGAACGACCGAAGTGATCAGACAATCTTGCACGGTAATGTCTCTCACTTTCCCAATATATAATGCATTACAACGACCACACTTATATTTGTATATGACACCCGAACAAAGATCTGAGACCGGGTCTTTAAATTCTAAAAATTTGCTCATAGCATTTGAGGGGGAAACACGATCTTCGGTGATACCTGACGAAAAAATTCACGCACAATTCTACAGCAATGATTTCTTATTTGATAACCTTAAGGGGAGGCAATAATAAAGATTTTCATTATGCATTAAATGCGAATCATTAAGAGAGAAACCATTAGAATTTTCGTGTCATCATTTTTGTTATACATAACCATATTTATACAAAATCAAAAGGCGGGATCATGAGGCCATGAGTGTCCTTTTCAGATTCAAAGAGGATTTTGAGTCACGATAGAAACAAAGCCAGGATAGAAGCAATGCCCATTGACGAGAAGGAAAAAAGAACAGTGTCCTTGGAACAAAAGATCTCATTCTGTGTAACAATCCACATCGAGCAACAAAGGTTGTTTTTTCTTAAATATTTTCCTAACTAGAATAATGTGAAGCAGAATGTCGAAGTTAGTATATTTCAAGATACTGGTAGTCCGATATTCGTTCGAATTTGATGATTATATAGTAGTATGTTCATTGTCACTCTTGTCACAAGAACTAACGCTCTCACTGTTGCCACAAGAATTAGGAATTTTTCTCGTTCGAGACAAAACAGAGTTTAAAGGTTTAACCCTGGATAGGTACGCTACTCGGACACCCCTTTAAGGGTATACTCGGTCGCGCGCAACCCTGACTCCAAAAAAAATTCAGGAAAAATTTAATTATGCATCAATCTGTATTGTTTGACTTGCTAAAAATACTTCAAAGAATGCTAAAAACTACTGAAAATATAAATGATACCCATCTACAAAATAACTATTTATTGGAAATATATTAAAAATTTAAGTATACAAAAAAAGACGACGTAAATATTAAAAAAAAATAGAAATATACATATACACATAAATCCCTTTAGGGACACCTTCTTAGATGGCAAAGCAACAGCGTGTAATTGCTGGAAATGAGTTGGACCCATAGAAGTCAAGATCTGAAATGAAAAAAAAAGGGTAACTTTTTTTGGCCAAAAAAATTTGTCCAAATTTCATGAATTTTTTGGGGTACCCAAATGAAATAGGAAGAGGCTAATTTTTTTTTTTTTTTATAGAATAAACTCATATTATCCTAGAACAGAAATACATAATAAAATGTGCACTAAGATGTAATTTACTGTTATATCAGGGGCGAAATCTAAAGGTCATTTTTTGACGGCCTAGTTTCACAATGTAAATTTCTTATGGAAATCATTGTATCTCCTATAAAATATGATATTCCTTTGACTGAGACAATACAGTAGATATGTGCGTGGAAGAGCTGTTTGGAGACGAAGAACAAGTTAATGGTTTTACAAGAAAGGGGATGAAGGAACTGCTGGGATTATATGCTAAAGATTGTTTGTTTTTATTTGATAAAAAAGTTTAATGTACAGGTTGATGGTTGTGCTATGGGTAGCCCTATGGGGCCTAGTCTCGCAAATGCCTTTCTTTCCTATTATGAAAACATCTGGTTAAATGAATGCCCTACTGACTTTAAATCTCTGTTTTATAGACGGTATTTCGACGACACGTTTTTATTATTTCGTAGCCCAAGTCATATCCAATTGTTTTTAAAATACTTGAATTTCAAACACCAAATATAGATTTTACTAGTGAAGGGGAAATGGATGGTAACATATCTTTCCTTGATATTAACATTCAAAAACTTGGTACTGGGTTTAACACATCTGTCTACAGGAAACCAACGTTCACAGGCCTATGCACTAAAATCTTCTCTTTTATTCCTATACAATATAAGAGAAATCTCGTCTGCACTCTTACTCATAAAGCGTATAACCTTTGCTCTATTTACCTAAACATTCATAAGGAACTAATGTATATTAAAAAATTACTTTACACCAATGGATTAGCGGATAATTCTACTGATACCTATATAGGGCAAGCACTAAGCAAACTTACGCTACCACCATGTGAAGAGGAACCAATTACTTCTCGGAAAAATATCTGCTTTACTATTCGAAATCTGGAATCTCAAAGTTTTCAGATAAGAAATAATTGCTGTAGAATTGTGCGTGAATTTTTTCGT
>NC_090727.1:109592335-109599835 GCF_036898095.1 Palaemon carinicauda | reverse complement strand
GTGTGAGCTCCACCTGTTTCCTCTGGAAACCTTGCATTGGTTACTCTAGAAGAGATAAACCATTTTGATTTTATTATCTGGAAGGCTGCAACAATGGGTTGTGAGGGAAACACAAGTGTGTGTCTTTCCTTTATGAATTGTTATGCTATACTATGCATATCCAGTGATACATAGTTCACTTGATACTCATGGAAATTTCTTCTCTTTACAGGAGGACCCTCCGAAGTGCGGAAATGTTTTCTGCAACGTCCGCAGCAAGAACCTCTGCGGACATGAGTGTTGTAGGAGACACGCAGCATGCGCTGTCTCCAAGGATGATCTCTAGTATTGTGACCCTCAGGTATGTACTGTATTCACTAACCTGATTACTGAGGCTTTTGATTCCCTTAGAACGGCGGAATCAAGGGATATAGCAAGGGAGAAGCTTCGTACCTGGGTAAGGGGCTTCAAAAAGAACACCTCTGGCCCTTATCTTCCAAGTGAGAAGATGAGGGCGTATCTTTTTCCCAAGGCATCAGCTGATGCAGTGATTCCCCAGCCTCAAGAGGAGATCACTCAAGGTCAAGTCCAGATGGACGTGGAAGTCGCAGTCGCGATGCAAGACATCCAGTTAGATGACAGGATGTCTGACCTGGACGAACGTTTGGAACAAGACCTCCTGGCAGAAGGTCAGGATGAAGTTCAAATCCTGGATGTCGTAGAGGATGAGGTCGACGAGGTGTCGGCTACTCCGGTTCAGATTCCAGAGCCTATCCCCTCAACATCGGCCGGTCTCCCGGTAGAACTGGGACAGGCCCTCTCTTCGATTGTTGGAATGATCCAACAAATGCAGAAGGAGAATCAGGAGAAGGCGGCTGCTATAGAACTGCGTATGCAGTCCCTGGCAGAATCACATGGGCCCCGGAAAAGGCTCAATGTGAAAGACCTTCCCTTATGCTCAGATGCTAACCCATGGAGGTATGCTGAGCACATGCCGAAGACGACTGGAAAAATCGTCATCTCGGATAAGCTGGGTTCAGTTCCCCTAGAGGAGGTGGAATTCTGGCCCAGCAAGGCATCATATCCGGACTGCTATGTCCGGCTGAGAAAAGAACCAGCTTCAAGGGAGGAGACAGAGCCGAAGGAGGTCATAATTATGGACCACGCTAAGGCTCAAGCCCTACTTTCATCCTCGATGAAAGAGAGGGGCTTTGAGTAGAATCGGTGCAATAAGATTGTTAGATGCTATATCTTCTACGTCTCGATTAAAAATAGTTTCAAGTGATTGGTCAAATAGAAAGCACATGCCTCTTATAGTTAATACAAATAGAAATGCGCCCTTTCAGGTGAAAGATAGTAATCAAATAAATAGGACTACGTTACGAAATCAGAGTAGATTAAAGGTTGAGAATCGTGATCCTCCTTATTCTCAAATAAACTTCAATGCTAGACACAGGTTCCCTGACAAACGCATTTATAATAGAGGACATGGTGATCACCATAGGGAAAATAATTATAGGCTACAAAATCGCGAAACTCATCATAAAGTTCATTACCAGCAAAATGGCAATAGTTTCATGAACAGAAATAGAAAGGGGTGCTTTAACTGTGGTGAATTCAACCATGTTCAATCCAACTGTAGATTTGATCATAAAATAAAATGTAATGTATGTCGGGAATATGGACATAAGAGTAGACTTTGCACCGAATATAATCATAGTTATCACTAGGTAGTAGGCCAAGATGACAGTGCCGCACAGAGTAATTATCTGAAAATGTTTTATATTAATGCTCAATCTTTATTATGTCACAAACACGAAATAGAGCTTTTGGTAACACAACACAAAATTGATGTATTGTGCATAAGTGAAACATGGTTGTGTTCCAATATGAGTAATGATTTCTCTAATATATCATCATATAATTTATACAGAGAGGACCACGGCAGAGGTGGTGGGGTGTGTGTGTATGTAAGAGACCATTTAAAGGTAACCGAGTTTGATAACGGCCTTGAGAAGCAGGAGGGAGTTGAATGTAATTGGTTAACTCTACAGCACCGATATTTACCCTCAGTTATTATTGGTTGCTTCTACCGCCATCCTAAATCTACTGTAGATTCTTTTAATTTTATTTTAGACTCTCTTAAAAACGTAGTTCTAAGGAACAAAACTATTTTTATATTAGGTGATTTTAATGATGACCTTCTTAAAGCTGGTAATAAAATGACTGGACTTATTGACAGTGTAAAGTTAGACCAACTGATCGACAGGCCTACTAGAGTAACTTCGAATTCATCAACTTTGATAGACCTCTTCATCACTAATAACAAAACTATGGTAACTAAATTAGAAATATTGCCGGGCCCAATCGCAGACTATGAAGCAATTAGTATTTTAGTGAATATGAAAAAACCAAAGCGCTCTTCCATTTATAAAACTTTTCGCTGTTTACGGAATTATTCACAGAATACATATTGTAACTTACTACTTAATGAAGTGAACACCCTAAACACTATCTTGCATACAGATGACGTAAGTATTCAAGTTAATACGTTAACTAACGTCATGAACCTATGCATTGATACTTGCGCTCCCATTGTGACAAGACAATTAGTACGCCCCCCAGCCCCTTGGATATCAGAGCAAATAAGGTCTGCGATAAAAGAAAGAGATCAAATACAAAGTTTTCTGAAACAAGATCCTTATAATGAACTACTTAGGGAGAATTATAGAGATAAGAAAAAGACAGTTAAATTAGTAATTGACGCTAGTCGTAAAGAACATTACAACAATGAATTTGAAAAAAATATAAATGATATCTCAGCTACATGGAAAACTGCCAGAAAGATGCTTTCGAAAGTTACTAATAATGATTTTGAGTTAACTGAAAACAGCGAGGATGTATTAACCAAAACAGAAAATTTTAACGAATTTTTTTCCGGTGTAGGAAAAAGGACATTTGAAAAATCTCAAGAGGATTTGGCAAATAATGATATCCTGTTGCAAGATATCAATCAGATTGATAATTCTAATGACAATTTACCTGTTTTTAGACCCTCACCTGTTGATTGCGAGACTGTGATTTTAACTATTAAAAATATGAAAGAGACCAATGCGTGTGGACCAGATGGAATCTCTCTCCGTTTTATAAAAGATTCATTATTCGTAACAGCTTTTTATCTTACGATCATCGTTAATACATCAATAGTAACTAATGTTTTTCCTGAAATGTGGAAAATTCCGTATGTAGTCCCTGTCTATAAAAGTGGAGATAAAGATTTAGTGGGCAATTACAGGCCCATCTCACTGCTGCCTGTCCTGTCTAAAATTCTAGAAAAAATAGTTGCTAAACAATTAACCTCATATTTAGAATTGCATAAGCTTCTTTCCAAAACTCAACACGGTTTTAGACCAAAATTATCTACTGAGACTGCATTACTCCAGATATCTGATAAAATATACAACAATATGGAAAATAAGAAGATTTCTCTACTTTTGCTTTTGGACCTATCAAAAGCTTTTGATAGTGTTAGTCATGAAATTTTACTCAGAAAATGCGAAATGTTGAACATTGATACAGCCTGGTTTCGAAGTTATCTTAGCAACCGCCATCAAATTGTTAAAATAAAAAATACTATTTCTTCCACCAAACTAGTATCATTTGGAGTTCCACAAGGTTCAATTCTGGGACCAATTTTATTCATTATATTCGTTAATGACCTAGTTAATTACCTGCCCCACTGCTTTGTAGTTCAATATGCTGACGATACGCAAATTCTTATTGAAGGTGATAGTAACGATGTAGAAGCTATCGTGGAACGAGCCAACGACATATTATCTATGGCCAAAGTTTACTTTCAGAAAAATGGTTTGTTATTAAATACTGCGAAAACACAAAGTATCTTTATAGGAACAAGGCAATATTTAAATCGCATTAATCCGAATCTGACAATAAATTTTGAAGGCAGTCAAATCAAACCTCTAAGCAGTGTTAAGAACCTTGGGGTTTACTTCGATAATTATATGACTTTTGAGACACACATAGACAAGATTCACAGGAAAGTTATGGGAACCTTAATATATTTGAATAGAGTGAAAAATTATTTTGTACCAGAAACACGCTTAATTGTAGTACAATCTTTAGCTCTAAGCTTGATCAATTATTGTCTCACCGTCTGGGGGTCAGCGAATAATAAGCACCTGAGTAAAGTACAAAAACTACAGAATTTTGCAGCTCGTGTGGCCCTTGGGACGGTGAGTAAATATGATCATATCACTCCTCATCTAATAAAACTAGGATGGTTAAAGATGAAAGAGAAATACAGATATGATGTATGTATTTTAATTTTTAAGATTTTAAGAGGCATTTTACCAGAGTGGCTATATAATCTTCAGACTGTAAACTCCATTACCAGACAGGCTAATGATTTGTTCGAAAGGAGAGTTTGAACTGATATGGGATCGAGAGAGATGACAGTGAGGGGTCCCCATTTTTGGAACAGTATACCAGTCTCTTTAAAGGAAACTAACTCGTTACCGTCTTTTAAATACAAATTAAAGAAACATCTTTTAAATGGTATTTGATCTTTATATATCTAACATTTAACATTTTAGCTACTTATATTTATATATATATTTAAAAATGTTTTAATGTGTTAGTTTAATTTTACCTTTGAGCTTTAAAGATTTTTATGATGTTTTATGGTTTTCGATGTTTTAACAACTTATATTTCTATCTATACTTTTAACGTTTTTGGAACAGTGTACCGGGGTCTTTAAAGGAAACTAATTCGTTACCGTCTTTTAAATACAAATTAAAGAAAAACTTCTTTTAATTGGTATTTTGATCTTTATATTATATCTAACATTTAATATTTTAGCTACTTATATTTATGTCTCTATTTAAAAATGTTTTAATGTGTTAGTTTAATTTTACCTAAGAGCTTTAAAGATTTTTATGATGTTTTATGGTTTTCATTGTTTTAACAACTTGTATCTCTATCAATACTTTTAACGTTCTAATAATACGGTTTTTTATGCTCTTAACGTTTTAAATGCACATGTTTCTATCAATACTATTAGAACTATTATACATTTTGTTTTTCTCCTGACTTTTATAAGACTCGTGATTATAGTTTTGAATGCTTTTTTAATTATTATTATTATTATTTTGAGTACGTATATTTTCTATCAATACTTTTAAAACTTTTATATTATGTTTAGTTTCTCTGTGTACTTGATGCTATGTATTATCCTTAACATGGATATTAATACCCAATGTATAAATTGGAAATAAAGAATTATTATTATTATTATTATTATTATTATTATTCTCTAACTCGAAGGTAGCTGCATTGAGCAAGAAGCTCCCTTCTTTTGTGTCCTCTCCTGCTAGAGCCTTCCCCTTTTTACAGAAAGGGTTTGCGGCTGTCCTAAAGGCAGTCGAGGCCGGCAAGCCTTGCCCCTCCCTGGAGGAGTGTAAACCCTTGTCGCTGGCCCTGCCTATGGACCGCAAAGACTGGAAGGATGTCCATCTGACGTTCTCAGTGGGAAAGTTGGAGGCTGATATTGCCGGACGGCAATTCGGCGAGGACCTCCTCAAGCTGTCCGACTCTCTTTTACGAAGAGAGTTCGAGACAAAAGAAAGACTGGCTGCCTCAATGTCTCATCAGACTACTCTTGAGACGATGGCAAGTGACCCCAAGGTCCATGAAATGTTCATGGTGGTGGCTAAGTCTCACCTAGCCACAGTGACGAAGGACCTTTATAGCTTCGTCAAGGCAAGGAGAGCTTGCAGGGAGTTCATGTTCACCGGGGCTACGGTGAGACACGAGCCAAGGAAGTTAATCTCCTCCAACATTTGGGGAAAAGACCTTTTCCCTACCGAAGTGGTCAAAGAAGTTGTTGATAAGGCCGCCGTGGAGAATAGAAACCTTCTCCAGAAGTGGGGCCTGGCTATCAAAAGAAAGTCTTCCCCGGATGAGGGTCCTCAACCAAAGAGGAAGAATATGAGGACTAGGCTACCGTCTCGGCCAGCCAAGCCTTTTAGACAGCAACAGCAACTGCAATTGCCATTGCCTCCAGTGCCCCAGATGGTGGCACAAACCCCGACCACTTTTCAGTGGGTACCCCAGGCTGTGCCAGGTCAGTCCACCGCATTCACCCCAACGTTCGAAGGACAGTCTTCTTCCTTTCGTGCAAAACCTAGAGGAGCAGCCAGAGGCTCGTCTAGGCGCCCCTCAAGGGGAAGGGGATTCAGAGGTGGTCGTGGTCAGGGAGGCAAGACCTCAGGACGGCAGTCCAAGTGAAACGATACCGGTAGGAGGGAGACTGATGAAATTTTGGGATCGCTGGACCTTCGATCCCTGGGCCCAAAGCCTACTCAAGAATGGACTGGGCTGGAGCTGGTACAGCACTCCACCCCCGTGCCTTCGGTTTTTCCAACACTCCACCCCCGTTCTGGAGGAGTACGTTCAAGAACTATTGGAGAAAAAGGTGATCCGAAAGGTGAAGTCCATCAAATTCCAAGGGAGGCTGTTTTGTGTTCCCAAGAAAGACTCGGAAAAGCTCAGAGTCATTCTGGACTTATCGCCACTCAACAAGTTCATAGTGAATTGCAAATTCAAGATGCTAACACTGCAACACATAAGGACCTTACTGCCCAAGAGGGCATACTCAGTCTCTATAGACTTGTCAGATGCCTATTGGCACATTCCAATCAGCCGTCGACTCTCCCCCTACCTAGGGTTCAGGCTACAACGGAGACTATACGCCTTCAGAGCCATGCCATTCGGGCTAAACATAGCCCCAAGGATTTTCACGAAGCTTGCGAGCGCAGCTCTCAAACAATTACGCCTAAAGGGAATTCAGGTAGTAGCCTACCTGGACGACTGGCTGGTGTGGGCAGCATCCGAGACCGAATGCTTGCAAGCTTCCAGTCAGGTGATCCAGTTCATAGAGTACCTAGGCTTCAAGATCAACAGAAAAAAGTCTCGACTTTCTCCATCCCAAAAGTTCCAGTGGCTGGGAATCCACTGGGACCTTTTGTCACACAGTTTCTCCATCCCGACGAAGAAAAGGAAGGAGATAGCGGGCTCTGTCAAGAGACTTCTAGATTCCGAAAGGATATCAAGACGCGAACAGGAGAGGGTACTAGGCTCTCTCCAGTTTGCTTCAGTGACAGACCCAGTGCTAAGAGCACAGCTAAAGGATGCAACCGGAGTTTGGAGAAGGTATGCATCAAACGCGCGAAGAGATCTGAGAAGACCAGTGCCGCCTCGGCTACGTACTCTTCTCAGGCCTTGGTCCCAAGCCAGACATCTAAAGAAGTCGGTTCTTCTTCAGCCACCTCCCCCGTCGATGACGATTCACTCAGACGCCTCAAAGGAGGGATGGGGAGGTCACTCTCATCGGAAAAAAAGTCCAGGGGACTTGGTCCAAGCTATTCAGGACCTTTCATATAAACTTTCTAGAAGCTATGGCAGTGCTCCTTACCTTAAAGAAAGTCTCCCAGCGTCACTCG
>NC_090727.1:109579835-109582335 GCF_036898095.1 Palaemon carinicauda | reverse complement strand
GCCTTGTAACCTTGTGCTCTTCCAACCAGAGTTGTACTGTAGCTTGGCTAGTAATAATAATGATGAGACTGATGTAGGCGACTGGAAATACTTGATTGGATTATTGGAATTTGTATTCCCTTCGCATTGCACGTGTTAATGGGCCCAGCCAGGCAGGGTTGTTCTTCAGTGTGACACAGCTGAGCCTTTTATGGATCTTGGATTACAAGTGACCGGTTTAGGGGTCGTGTCGTAGATTGCGACCTGATTTGTTATGATATTAAGCAGGTCATGTTCAGCCTTGTGGCCTCAAAAGCATAAGTAAGCTTGAAAGGTCGTGGGTTCGGGTTAACGGAAATAACCTTGATAATGGCATCTAATAGAACACCACTATATGGTTATTCTCATACTAGTACTTGCAACCCGTCAAAAATGGCAGCTAATTGTTTAGTTAGATATGCACACGCACGCACACACATTCAACTTCCCCCTCCCCATTTGCTAACTATAACCTGCTGGTTTGGAAATTTGTGGGAGATTATTGTTTCCGAGTATACCTCTTGCAGTCCCCTTTCACCAGAGTAGGATTATTCCCTCTCCCCCTACGTTTGGCAATGCCACTCATAGTGACAGGAAAGATATATATATATATATATATATGTATATATATATATATATATATATATATATATATATATATATATATATATATATATATAACCAGATATGTGCTCTTCATTATGTAGGGGAGGAATATTAAGGAGGGAATCATTATCCATTCTTATGTTACCTGTAGGGATCAAAGGAAATAAGCTGAGCTAGAGAGTGCCGATGACGCTGTCCAACTTAACAGTACACCACAGGACTTGCAAGGGTTGCTTACCAGAATGCATGAAATATCACATGTTTGGGTTCTAGATGAAAACAAGAAAGACAGATGATGACAACCGAATATGCAATAGAAGATTAAATATCATTAGAAGGATAAAGGAATAATGAGGTGGAATCATTTAAAAAATTAGGAACTATGCTCTCTAATAGAGGGTTTTCAGAATTGGTGTTGAATGAAAGATTAAAAAAAAATCAGACAATGGCTAGGTTTGGTAAAATGTAGACATGAAATCGCCAGAAATTACTGATAAAAAAAACGGCTATATATCAGTTTAAGGGAGATCGGTGATAATGTATGGACATGACTCGTGGTATGACAAAATAACATCTTATGAGTTTGCAGGTTTAAGAACAAAGCACTCAGAAGATTATTGCGAGTTGAATGGCAGGACAGAATTAGAAATGAAACTATATGAGAGATTACTCGAGCGTCATATGTGGATGAGAATCATAGTGAGGGGTAGATGAAGATGGTTTGGGCATGGTGTTCGCACTCCCCAAGAGAGATCAGTTTACCATGTTTTCAACTAGGCCCCTGAAAGCAATGAAAGAGTTGGAAGACCCAGGCCTACATGGCTGAGGAGTATGAAGTGTCTAAGTGTGAAGGAGATGATGAATGGAGAAGCATTGATTTAAAAGCTCAAGATAGAGACGATTTGCGAAATCTAACTGAAGCTCTTTGGGTCAATAGGCTTAGGAGGAGACGATGATGATGATATTTTTATATACAAGATAAAAGGTGTATATATGTATATATATATATAATCATGTGTATATTATAAATGCAAATACATATATATATATATATATATATATATATATATATATATATATATATATATATATATATATATATATATATATATATATATATATATATATATATATGTGTGTGTGTGTGTGTGTGTGTGAATGTATAAAATTCACTTGTGATGTCTTTTTTCTATTAGAAAATAGCATGTAGCAAAAATATCTACGATATAATTGTTAATATTTATACACGACAAATATAACTATTTGTAGTCTACTGCTGGACAAAGGCATCAGACATGTCATTATTCTTGTCTAGAGGTTGGCCATTTTTCACGCTGGCCACTGCAGATTGGCAATATTGTGATATTTTAGTTTGAGCGCTCATAGAAATTCAATGTAGTATGGGTGACATGGACTAGTATAGCTTCGACGATCATTATATATATATATATATATATATATATATATATATATATATATATATATATATATATATATATATATATATATATATATATATATATATATATATAGCTTAAATATTATAGTACATTTCTAATAAAAAATAGAACAGAGCGTAAAGGTATAACCTCAACAATTTGTGAAGTAAAAGTTGATGATGATGATGGAGCAGCAAAAAAACAGAGAGAGAGCGAAAATATTATTTAATCATTCCCTCATATCCCTGGAGTAATAATAATAAGAATAGGGAAGTGGGGAATATGGGGAAAGGAAGAGTACCCCTGGGTACAATCCAGTTTAAAGCTCAAAGGCAGTTACTCGGGATGGGAAAGATTAAGGAAATAGGGAGAAAGAGAAGTACAGGAGAAGAATAAAAGAGGGGCAGACCCTCTTGTGAGTGAGAAGACTTTCTAGA
>NC_090727.1:109567335-109569835 GCF_036898095.1 Palaemon carinicauda | reverse complement strand
ACTAATAAGAAGAGGTGGATAAAAGGGTGGGGACTTCATTAATAGAATGGAACAAAGAGTTAGTTCCAGGCTAATGAGAATTTGGTGTTTGCAGCTGACCTTGAGAAGAGCGAAAAATGGGTATCATTAAACTGTTGTGGATTACTTGAAATGGTTTTTATCTGATCGTTAAGTTAACTCTGCGAGAGGTTAATGACTTCCTCTCCTCTGCTATAATTTAAACCATTGCAGTAATCAATAACTGATAAGTTATGTGTTGAACGATATTGCAGTTATTACATCTCTGATAAGAAGAAATAGGATATTTCTCAGCTTGTTTCTTTTTTCATTCAATATTATATAGTTCATCGTAACTGACGCAATGCTTCTTGATAATTTGGTTACGAAGCATTCTTTGAATTGTCTCATACTTTCATTGATGATATTATTTCAATGATGAATGGATATTTTAATTTTTACATTTTATTCTACCTTAAAGCTGTCGTGATATCCTCGTAGATGATCATGTAGACCTTTTTTCTGATAAACAGAATGTCGTCTCATTTGTGACCTAGTAATATTACACGATGTGCTCCCCTCACCCATTTTCGTTTATTTTGTCAATGATGTTGTTGAATATAGACTCCACGCATGCTTTTTTCTGTAACAATTTGCGTTTGGTTTTTTCATTTGTCTGTCGTATTTCTATATCGCATTAAACATTGGTACACATCGCCTCAGGTGGGGAGTCATTTGATTTGATTTTGCATTGAACAGAAGTAATTCAATTTGGTAATTTTTTTTTTTTTTTAATTGAAAGTTATCAATTTCACCAATTTTACGTGAATGTAGATAATTCGTTCGTCTTTATTCTTTACCTTGTCTGATAAACTAGGCGTTATGAAAAATTTGTCTATTGTTTGGGTAGGTAATTAGAAAATTGTCGTGGTATATACCGCTTACTATAAATTTGCAAGATACTTGAAAAAAACTAGATCAGCGTAATAGAATGAATTTTGAATCTTTATTTTATATGCACGTCACATTTACTTAACAATGAGTCTTTGTTTATGAAGTTTATTTTCCATGTTTGTTCTCAAACTTTAGAATTATGTTGGTTTACAGAACTTTCAATAATTAAGTTAATTCATTTGAATGCGTACATTTTTTGGACATTAAAAACTTATATTCACTTAGCGTTTAATGATGTAACCTGATTTCGCCCAAGTGTCCAAAATATTGCTGATTTTCTTTCACCTTGATTTATGATTTTCCAGTTCCCGCGATCTCCACTTTCGAAGCCCATTTCCCTAATTGATATGATACAAGGGATTCTATTTGTTGATCATACCTAAATGGTGTCAATATTTGATTATCATTACAGGTGATATAGTTAAGTATTAAGGGCTGGTCGCTTTTCACAACACGCTCCAACGCTGTAACGGCATCTTCTTTTTGTTGTATATCGTGCCCTACACCTCACTGTTAACACAGCCTGTTTAAGCCTGTCTGTTCATGAATCATTTTGTTTGAATTATTGTTACTCCATGTCCTCAACCTGTTTTATATGAACTCGCTATCTGTTGAAATAAAGTCAGTTGCATTCACCTCGCCTCTCAGTTACAACCCAACGTCTTAAGAGTATGCTGATCACCACAGCGTTACTTTTGGTGAGACTTAACACCTTGATTGAGGTGTACCAATGTTACTTTTAGGATTGTTGTTGAACTAAAGACGAACACGAAAAATATAAACCAAAACATGTTAATCATGACCCAAAACTGTCTTTTCTTTCATTAAATATAGGAATCATTATCGAATCCAAACCGGAATCTAAGCTAAAGGAAATAAATATTCTTGATAAAAAGAAAAATATTTTTTTCTTGGAAAGCCAATCCAAATTCTGATTATTTTTTTCCATAATTAAATTATATAGAAGGTTCAAGACTTTAGATTATTAATTTCTGTCTAATGGTTACATTCAAGGACAAACAAAGTTACGGGGTTGCAGGGTTGTAAGGTTCACAATAAGGCTGATGGTCTTTTTTGGAGGGGGCCATTCATGCCATATAACGCTAACGCTTGACTGCTTAGTACTCTCTCTCTCTCTCTCTCTCTCTCTCTCTCTCTCTCTCTCTCTCTCTCTCTCTCTCTCTCTCTCTCTCTCTCTCTCGATAATGTACAGTAAAAGGGACTCTTTCGATAGCTCCAATGGTGGGCCTTTCTATCAAAGTGCTTTATGGTCGATAGCCCCTTTAGACCATTAAGGGTGTTTGGAATATCTCCTTCGTATCGCCTGTTGTTAATTTTGTTGACTTTTTCGTGGCTTGACTCTAATATTAATGAATCAAAAGAACGCTATTGAGGTTTGATGAGGTTTTATAACTATTTTTCGCGGCAATTTTTGTTTGTTTGTTTGGAAATTGACAAAAGCTATAATAGCACATTGAGTTTACAAGAATATAACACAAAAGGGTCTAATAAATTGGAATCTGCTACGGTTTTGGGTTTAGATATTTGT
>NC_090727.1:109554835-109557335 GCF_036898095.1 Palaemon carinicauda | reverse complement strand
ATAGTAATCTTCTTAAATTCAGGGACAAAGCTTTTGAACAATGCTTGTCTGTTTGAGAAGATTTTTATGCGAATTAGAGATTACTTTTTTGTAAAAGAAAATTAGAGCCCAGCTGAATATGACTTTTAGCCTACGCAAAACAATTTAAAAATCCCTTGGTGATATTTATAAAGAAACTTGGTATGCGCATGAAATTAAATTTGACCCTCTTTTTTCTAATGGAGTTTTAGCTCTCTCTCTCTCTCTCTCTCTCTCTCTCTCTCTCTCTCTCTCTCTCTCTCTCTCTCTCTCTCTCTCTCTCTCTCACTAAGGGTCAGAATGTGGGTTGACAACAAGCCAACATTATTTTTTAAATACTGAAGTAAGCGTCTGACATCATAGTCTTCCACGGGTGAAATCTCACCCTTCTACATTTTTCCAGCCCACGTATTCCATATCTGGAGGCGGTCGTTAGTTCAGTACAAAAGATTGGGAAGTCTGTGGCATTAAAGCTCTGCTTGTGGAACTTCAGGAGTTCAAACTTGCAGAGAATATTTTTAATGTTGATCAGACTGACATAAGTCTTTTTTATAGTTTATAGAATTATATGAAAGATATTTTTAATGATACTGTTCTGAAAGTATGTTGAATGTTCATTAGTTTTCATTTAGTTTATTTATTCTTACCTCACTGGGCTATTTTCCCCCGTCGGAACCCTTGGGCTTATAGCATCGTGCTTTTCCAACTAGGGTTGTAGCTTAGCTAAAAATAATAATAATAATAATAATAATAATAATAATAATAATAATAATAATAGTGTATGTCCAAGGGTGTAGTTATAGAAGACGTTGCGTTTCAACTTTCAGTTTTTCTTCCTAAGTATTACAATTACTGTCACTCTCTGTGGCGAGGCTTGACAGCTGTGTTTTGATAACAGCCAAAGCTGGTGAGAGGGATTTTGATATGTGAAAGTTTTAGTTGATAGTTTGATTTTACTTTAAGGATGATAAATTGTATTTAACTGTGCTTATAAAAGTAGCCTGATGCGCCCTCGATGTTGTTTGTTTTTATTTTAAATATTTGGTTTGATGTCAATTATTTCGTAGCCTAAATTATTATTATTATTATTATTATTATTATTATTATTATTATTATTATTATTATTATTATTATTATTATTATTATTATTATTATTATTAAATAAACTGCAACTCTAGTTGGAAAAGCATGATGATATAAGCCAAAGGCCTTCAACAGGGAAAATAGCACATCGATGAAAGGAAATGAAAAAAGAAAATAGATAGAATTGCTTGCCAGAGTGTACAGCCGACCAAGAGAACTCTAACCCAAGGCAACGGAAGACCATGATACAGAGGTTATGGCACTACCCAAGACTAAAGAACATGGGTGGTTTGATTTTGGGGTACCCTCCTCCTAGAAGAGCTGCTGACCATAGCTAAGAGTCTCTTCTACCCTTACCAGAAGAAAAGTATCCACTGAACAATTAAAGTGCTGTAGTAAACCCTGAATGAAGATTATTTTTGTTTTCTTATTTCACTGTCAGGTGTAAGAGAAAAAAGGAGAATGTGTAAGGAATAGGCCAGACTATTCGTTTTATGTACAGGCAAAGGAAAAATTAACCTTAACCAGAGAGGTATCCAAAGTAGTACTATCTGACCAGTCAAAGGACTCAATAACTCTAGCAGTAGTATCTCAACGGGTTGCTGGGGTCTTTATTCAGATCGTGAACATAATAAGAAAAAAAAAATTTGCTTGAGAAGTTTTCATAGTTTTATTAGAAGTTTTTTTTTTTTTTTTGTTTCTTCCGGATTAGATTTTGTAGAAATTTAAACTCGTATCGATTACTTTTTAAAAGTTGATTATATCTGTCAATCCAAATCTTTAAATGTTAAGAAGTTTTGGTTTTTGGGCTGAATACTGCTCGGATTTTTATTCCACAAAATGTTGGAAAATTGCTTATAGGAATTTCTGCCTATTAAGAGAGAGAGAGAGAGAGAGAGAGAGAGAGAGAGAGAGAGAGAGAGAGAGAGAGAGAGAGAGAGAGAGAGAGCTAATTACCCTCTTTACATTAATTGATGTGTAAAGTGTGAGCACATTTTCTGACAATGGTCCAGAGGAGTTTGCCAAGGGTTTGGCCTTACTGGATTCCTTCCATCAGTACAAATGACTGACGGAGTTGATGATCCCGAATGCAATTCCTGGCCGTCTTTCTAGCTGTTCTAGATGTTTTGTGAAGGATTCTTTGGTAAACGATTATTTGTTTAAGCAAATGGTTTTCAAAAACTTCTTTTTCGAATATTTTGTATTTCGATCAATTTTGAGTTCAATTGTTTTTCGAGAGCTGCCTATTCGATATATTGCATTTCGATCAATTGTGTGTTCGAACAAATGGTTTTCAAAGGAAAGGTTTTGGAAAAATTGTATTTCGAGTAATCGTTTTTCAAAAACTACTTATTCGAATATTGTGTATATCTATCAATTGTGACTGAATAATTATACA
>NC_090727.1:109542335-109549835 GCF_036898095.1 Palaemon carinicauda | reverse complement strand
GTACTTTTCGTCTTTTCAATTCCGGTTATTTATGTGATTTGAAATGTCGAAATCGACTCTCTCTCTCTCTCTCTCTCTCTCTCTCTCTCTCTCTCTCTCTCTCTCTCTCTCTCTCTCTCTCCTTAACTAATGAAAATAGAACTTCAGGGAATTCATCTTTGATGAGGCTCAAAAGTGTATGGGATTGTCGTAGTTGTTCAGAATTTTCAACATCTCTCAGTTCCAACTACGTATATTTTCTTTTTCTTTTTTCTTTTTCCTTGATGTCTCTTTGATTTTAATATTCGCTGAAGATACTGGAACATTAGATTTTTATGTCCTTCAAAGCATGCGAAAGACATCGCTCATGTCTGTTAACAAAGTGAGTACTCGTGAATAACATTTGGCTAGACCTAATTGAAGATCGCATACACTCTAAAAAATTAAGGGTATAAAAGGGGTAGAAAAGGGGTATTTCTAGTGGTTAAAATAGCATACCCTATTGGGGTATATAAGAACTATAATATACCCTTTACAATATACCCATATCAAGGGTATAACATATACTTGAGATACCCTTACTTAGGGGTGTATCGTAGGTAAAGAATACCCTTTTACAGGGTATTCTATACGACATAAATACCCGTGTATATTAATTATAATTTTATAATTAACATCTATTATACCATTATATAGGTGTAGTTATAGCTTATAAGTATATAAAGTAATAAGGTCAATGATTTTAAAAGTTTGGTTTATCAATTTATTATTTCCATTACACTTGAAAATCAAAAGTATATATGTAATATATAAAGAGTGATGGCAGAAGCTGCAAAGCAAACCGTACGCAGAAATCTGTGAAAAGAAAATATTTGTTAGTGTGTGTGTGCCTATATATATATATATATATATATATATATATATATATATATATATATATATATATATATATATATATATATATAGAAAAGAAAGGAAAAAATATCATGCATAAATACCTGTCTGCTACCTCAGGTCAAACTGATTAAGAAATCATTGGCGTCAGTGTTTGCTTACAGACTACGTGTAATCGTAATGTTATTAACGTTTAGCTGAATACGTTGTTTGTTTTTTTCCTCCCAGACAGCTTGACGCTCACGCTCTCTCTCTCTCTCTCTCTCTCTCTCTCTCTCTCTCTCTCTCTCTCTCTCTCTCTCTCTCTCTCTCTCATAATTAAGTACTAATGATAATTTCTTACTTATTTTCCCCGGTGTTAGTAATAATGATTTTTTAGACTATCACAGCCTGAATGCAAAACTAATGATGATGTCTGACAATTTTTATTCGTAACGTTGAAGTAGGAAATAATGTTAAGTATGGTAGTTTTGACTTTTAAAATACTGCAGAAATAATGGGGATGAGTAACCTAAAATTTATTCAAGGCAGCATTTCAGATAATAAGAAACATACATACCATATTTTATCATACGTAAAATTATGGTAAAAAGTGTTATAGGTCACATAAATACCAGAGTCAATGCAAAAACCATAATAATAAAAACAATATAATAATAATATAAGGAGTATAATAATAATAATAGCAATAATAGTGAAAAGAGTAAAGGAATAATAATAATCATAGCAATATCATTATCATTTTATATTGATATCAAAATTATTATAATAATAATAATAATAATAATAATAATAATAATAATAATAATAATAATAATAATAATAATAATAATAATAACAGTAAAATTAAATGAGATTATGGAAAGCAGTCAGCGAGAGACAGAGTGGAGAAACAATTCGCCTGGCGAGAGAGGGGGAGGACTTGTCTCAGTTGTAGTGACGTCACATTAATAACGGCTATCCGAGAGAAAGCTGTACATGAGTTGACAAAGAGCAATTTCATTTATATATATTTATATATATATATATATATATATATATATATATATATATATATATATATATATATATATATATATACATATATATATATATATATATATATATATATATATATATATATATATATATATATATATATAAGATTAATTGAATTATTATAACTAAAGAAGTTACTAAAGTATACTAAGTAGTATGTCAAAAGGCTTCGTCTCTGTTTTAACCATCTTTCAGTGCAAACCACCACGTAGGTATATGCTATTTAGAATCATTGTCAAAACGAAATAAAATAATGTAAGTGTCATTCTCGAATAGTTGTGGTTCTTTCACCTTAGTTATGACATGTAACAGAGACGTACATAGCCGCGTATTTGTATGGTAAACCGCCGCCTTTTTATAAGCATCTACCGGCGTTTTTCTTTCAAGTCAGAGTTGGCGGTATATATACATGTTGGGGACCACTGTCTATGCTTGCATAGATGGACAGTTAGTGTTCTTACCTTGGTTAGCAGTTAACAGATGAAATGCAGTGCAGATATTATAATCCCGATGACGCTAATTAGAGCAATTCATTTTCAATGCAAGGCAGACGAGAGTCCAGACGCCACTGAAATTTCCCGCCAAATTCCCGGTGTCTCGAAGGATCTCGAGACGGCAACAATACAAATTGCCAAGTACCGCATTTTGTAGGAACTTGCTTCAAAACTATCCATAACTCAAAACCAATATGTTGTTCGTAACTTTTTTGGTGCATTACACTATCAGTGTAACAATATGGTGATTTAATACAGAGTAAAAGTTCATTTCATGACATGATCACACAAACTTACCAAGCCCATTTTAAGACAAAGTACAATAGAGGGTATATTATTCACAAAAAATACCCTGCCTCCTGGTTTTGAGGGGTATATTTGAGCCTTGGGGTGTTTTACATGTATTTAAACCCCAGCTCAATCGTTATACCCTTTCTGTACCTTGAACTTTTTACAGTGTTTATAGGCTAAGGTTGCAGCTTGGCTAGTAATAATGAAAGTAACGATAATGATAAGAAGAATATACTTCAAGGAAGGGATATGAAGATATGATTTATTGTCAGGCGTGGATTGAGTTAAGAATAAACTGTTGGACTATGCAATGTCTACCGATGACTCATCAGGTAGAACTATAGACCTATAGCTTAGGAGCGTTTGCTGATCAAGAACTCCCCTCCGACAGATTGCTAAGCAGGAACGTTTCCAATTGGAGCTCTATGCATGAAGGAAATGTATGCAACTCCCTTTGAGTAGTAGAATAGGAATTGCATTGAATTTTGGTTTGGTGTAATGGAAAATGATGTAATGTTTTTTGGGTGGGAGGTCACAGAGACCTCTATGATTGGCCATTAAGTTAAAGTCTCCCTTTAGCCGCCCTTATTTTGGCTCTATTTTAATTTAACATTTTATTTCTTATAATGGAATTTATGGGTATTCATTACAGAAAAAAAGGGCTGAGGCTTTGGTTTAGCAGCATTAAGAAAACTTGAATGAAATTTCTATCTTTATTGTTGTTCACTTACTTTTTAGAAGACCCATCTTTACGCTTATCATTGTTTAGTATATCTTGATAGGCGAGGAACACGGGAGAGAGCTATTATCAATTTAACGTTTTGAATGTTTAAGATTTCTATTTTACAATGTACCAACGAAGTGAAATTAAAGTAAGCGATCTCCCCTACAAGAACGCCTAAATAATAAAAGCAACAAAGCTAAAGAACGGGCTATGGATATTCAGAACCAAGACATTTTTTTTTCCATTAGATAATTGGTAATCAGATCATGAATAGTCGTAGATAATATGCAGTGGATTATCTTCTTAGATGCGTTCATTGTTGACGAAATTATTCTCTTTGGGACTGCTTTCAAGAGGAGACGGATATGATGAAAGAAAAGTGCCCCTTTTCTCATATATCTTTTCCTCATACAATAGCACTGCTGTTTATATAACACTTAATGAAATGTATTTTCGCTTATCTAAGAAAATCGACCTGTCTGAGGTGCCATATATACTATCGGGGAAAGCCATGCGTTATATTCTGTACTAGTGTACACGACCCGTCAAAATGACGGCTAAATATTCAGACAGTTTTTTCATATGTATTCAAGTAAGCAATTGGTTAAGAAATTGTTCGCTCAGAATTAATATATATTATCTCTTATTCAGTTATAATGATACCCAAGTTAAATTGAAATAGCAGAGATTGGACCATTTAAGCTTTTATCCCAAGTGCTTTTTTTCTTGGAAAAAAAAAACAATGTTAGAGAACGTCTGTAAGCCTTTCATGTTTTTTGTTTTCGAAAATGTTTGTATATTTTCCTTCGTTTTCCAAGATTTTATTTTAAAACTCCTTTTCTGATCAGTTTACCGATAGTTTCCATTAGTGACCCACAACTTTCTCTCGCCTTTTCTTCCTTTCATTTTCTCTGACGAAAAGAAGCCCATAATATATATTTTCATTTTAGGGAAATGAGGTGAAACGGTGCCTGGGGGTGGGGGGGGGGGAGGCTTTTTCAATTTAGTGATCACATCCGTCTTTGCATTATTTATTAGCTCCCAAAAAGTAGCTTCATGGAAACACTCTTGAAGGATGGTGTCTTGCGTCGAGATAGAAGATCGACTACATCAAGTGTTTACTTGAACGCCCAGCCATTTTTCATCACCACGCTGGCCTCTGAGGACTGGCGATATTGTGGGATTTAAGCCTGAGCGCTCATAGAAATTCAATATAGTATGGGTGACTGACTAGTACAGCTTCGACGATCATATATATATATATATATATATATATATATATATATATATATATATATATATATATATATATATATATATATATATATATATATATATATATATATATATATATATGTGTGTGTGTGTGTGTGTATAAGTGTGTGTATATATATATATATATATATATATATATATATATATATATATATATATATATATATATATATATATATATATATATATATATATATGTATATATATATATATATATATACAGCTTAAATATCGTAGTATATGTCTAATAAAAGAAATAGAATAGAGCGTAAAGGAATAGCCTCAAGAATTTTTGAACTAAAAGTTGATGATGAAGATGATGGAGCAGGGAGAAAACGATGTACAGACAGAGAGCGAAAATATTATTTAATCATTCTCTTAAATCCCTGAAGAGTGAGAAGACTTTATTGATGTTATAAGAATAAAAACTTCAAGTAAATAATAAGGAGAATGTTATACAATATTTTGAGTCAGTAGACATTAATTTTATATTTATTATTAGTTTTAATAACAAAACAAGTTTTACTTTTACATAAAAGTAATATTGATTATATCTATCAATATTTGCTTCAATAAATTAAAATCTACTGTACGAAATTATGTGTTAATAGTAGGGAAGGAAGTTTTTTATCAATCACTTCCTAGCGAATTTCTTCCGAAGTTCCAAAGGAATTCTTGAAGAACTCGTCCGGAAACTTAAGGCGGAATTAGAGGAATGTAAAGAAAAAAGATTTTAAACTTGATCCAGTTAAATATTCATTAAAATTATAATTGGGCATCGTTTTGAAACATATTTTTAGTTTCTTATATTAAAAGTAATTCTTATTCGAAAAATAAGCGTATAAAAATTCATTGATGTCTAATTTCTTATAAATTTACATAATGACCTTAGAAATTTTTAGTTGAAAAAATTATTCTGACTTGAACGTTCCAACATCCCCTCCGTCTTCAGGGATATGATATGATGATTAAATACTTTTTTCTTTACTGCGTTTCATTCTACCTCGAGGCGTCAGTGACCCTGGCAGTTATGACGCCGCCTAGTGTCAATGACCTTTGTAGTTGCGACGCTAGGCAACCTAATCAATCTTTAAATATGATCATATGATAAAACCCTTGATATAGGGTCTCTCTCTCTCTCTCTCTCTCTCTCTCTCTCTCTCTCTCTCTCTCTCTCTCTCTCTCTCAAACCACACACGAATTCAAAACTGAATGACTTAGTATAGTTAGCCTCTCCTCTGATGTCGCTCACAGTAACCATGACGACGGATATTTTTTGCCTCCTCCTCCTCTTCTTCCTTCTCCTCCTCCTCCTCCCCCTCCTCCTCCTCCTTTGATATAGGTATGGCTTCTCTTGAATAAGAAGACCCTCTTAATGAGATCAGTATCCAAAGCATTTAAGCGAACGTTTCCTGCTGCTCCGGTGAGGAATACGTTGAACTCCTTCGCTTTGTCTTGAAGGAAAGTTGGAAGGATGATGCCAAGGACCTTGTTTGACGGAGTATCCTATGAGATATATCTCCTATATAATATAAAGCAAGTGTCTGGCTATATGCTGCATATATATATATATATATATATATATATATATATATATATATATATATATATATATATATATATATATACATATATATATATATATATATATATATATATATATATATATATATATATATATATATGTGTGTGTGTGTGTGTGTACAGTATATATATATATATACATATATATATATATATATATATATATATATATATATATGTATATATATATATATATATATATATATATATATATAATACTGTATATATATATATATATATATATTATATATATATATATATATATATATACCTGTATATATACACATATATATATATATATATATATATATATGTCTATATATATACGTGTATATATATATATATATATATATATATATATATATATATATATATATATATATATATACGTATATATATATATATATATATATATATATATATATATATATCAATTATCTGTCTTTGTGTTATTCCCATAAAAACAGAAAAAGAGAAATTGGGATGCGAGAGCAAACTAAAGTAGAGAATATTCTAACAATATGTAAGGAAAAGAAATGGACATATGCAGGACATATAATGAGAATGACAGACAATAGTTGGACATTAAGAATAACAGAATGGGTCCCTAAAGAAAGAAGCAAGGGAAGGAAGAGAAGACGAACGATCGACGAACTAAAGAAGTTTTGTCTGCGTGGACTGGCACAAAAAGACCATAAGCAGACGCAAGTTGAAGGACACGCCTAAGGCCTTTGCTTTGCAATGGACAAGTAACGGCTGATGATGATGATGATGAGTGTATATATATATATATATATATATATATATATATATATATATATATATATGTGTGTGTGTGTGTGTGTGTGTGTATACAGTGTATCTATGTATATTTATACATACAAACACACACACACACACACACACACACACACATATATATATATATATATATATATATATATATATATATATATATATATATATATATATATATATATATATATATATATATATATATATATATATATCAAAAAATCTCAAGAATTGCCCAAACAGGCGTGTTGTAGTTCGTGAAGGGGGAAGGGATGGGAAGAGTTGAATCACTGCTGTGTGCGTGTGGGTCATATGTAAATATTCAGTCGTAATTTTGACGGGTTGCGTATACTAGTTTGAAATAAAACAACACTATTTTGCTCTTTTAACGGCTTCTTATCTTCAATGGTATAAGGCCCTCCCTTT
>NC_090727.1:109522202-109532202 GCF_036898095.1 Palaemon carinicauda | reverse complement strand
GAAGGAGATGATGAAGTGGTGGTGGCGTTTCTGTGGTACCTACTGAGTAAGACTGCAGCAAAACAGCCCCATAACCTGTATTGCTGGCGTCAATCTGCATGAAAAATTCTTTATTAAAATCAGCAGCTCTTAACAGGGGTTTAGAAACCAATATGCTCTTCAGTTTAAAAATGTGACAGTGTTCTTCAGTCCAGTCAAACTTTACCTTAGGGGAAGTAAGAGCATAGAGAGGAGCAGTAATAACAGCAAAGTTCTTAATGAATTTAGCATAGTAAGAAACCATTCCTAAAAAAGACTTTAGTTGCTGTCTGGTGGCGGGAATAGGAATGTTCTTGATATTGTCTATATTAGCCCCTTTAGGTATAATTTCCCCACTACCAATGCAATGACCTAGATAAACTACTTTAGCTTGACCGAAAGAACTTTTAGCAAGGTTGATTGTCAGCCCGACTTTTTGCAGGCGTTGAAATAGTTCTTCCAAGGTGCTAAGATGTTCTTCCCAGGTCTTGCTGGCAATCACAATGTCGTCGAGATATGCAAACACATCTTTAAGACCTCTAGTTATCTCTGCCATCATGCGCTGGAACGTTGCAGGGGCATTACAGAGTCCAAAGGGCATTACTAAGTAAGAAAAGAGACCAAAAGGTGTTACAAATGAAGAGATTTTCTTAGCTTTATCAGTCAGTGGTACCTGATAATATCCTTTTAGTAAATCTATTTGAGTTAAGAATTTGGCATTTCCAATATTATCTAGAATGTCATTAACCCTAGGAAGTGGATAGGAATCTTTAATAGTCACTTTATTTAATTTCCTGTAATCCGTGCAGAGTCTGAATTGCCCATTAGGTTTGGGGACCAATATACATGGTGAAGCCCAAGGCGATGTACTGGGCTCTGCTAAATTATTGTCTAACAAATACTGAACTTCCCTCTTCAATGTTTCTAGTTTAACACCTGTGGCTCTATAGAAAGGTTGACGGATTGGAGTGGTATTTGGTTCAAGCAATATGTCATGGTGGACAGTAGAGCTACACTTAGGAATATCAGTACTTATGTCTGGAAACTTTAATAAGAGACTTGTCAATGCCTGTTTTTGAGGTACATATAGGTGAGAAAGATATGAACTTAAAGATTTTAAAATTTCACTATTAGAAAAATCCTTGAACGATAAAATGAGATTGGTTTCATCACCATCATTAGTTTCCTCATCTATTGTTAGGTTAGGTACCTTTGTTACCTCTGTATTAGCTTTGATTATCACTAAAGCAATATTAGGACTCACCTTTTTGACTGGAGTGATATAGGGTTTAAGGAGGTTTACATGAACTAATTGAGTTTGTCGTTTTCGGTCTGGAGTGCTGATTATGTAGTTTACTTTGGAAGTCCTATGAACGATCTTGTAAGGTCCAGCATATTTTTCTCGTAAGGGAGCGCCAGGAATAGGATGATACACTAAAACTTGGTCGTCAGTTTTGAACTCTCTCATTTTGGCCTTCTTATTGTATATGTTTTGCATCTTCTGCTGGGAAGAAACTAAATTAGTAGTAGCAATATCATAAATATAAGTAAATTTCTTTTTTAATTCTTTTAAATACTGATAAATATTTGTAGTTTCTTCTGGCTTCCTATGCAAAATATTCTCCTTTACCGAACTTAATATAGTTCTTGGTTTTCGACCGAACATTAGCTCAAATGGGGATACCCCTGTGGAATCATGAGGTGTACATCTAAGTACATACATGAGAAGATCGAGGTCCTCATCCCAGTGCTGTGATGTTTCACTGATATACTTCCGTAACAAACTTTTTAAAGTCTGGTGCATTCTCTCCAAGGCACCATTAGTCTGCGGGTGATAAGCAGAAGAGTAAACATTATGGATATTAAATTTATACATAGCTTGCTTGAAAAGATTACTAGTAAAATTGGTACCTTGATCACACTGTAGTTCTCTCGGGAAACCTAACAAGGTAAAGGTTTTCAACAATTGTCCAACTATGGTTTTAGCACAGATATTTTTAATGGGAAAGGCTAAGGGATACCTAGTGGTAGGGCAGAGGACAGTCAAAATGTATTCATTACCCTTGCGAGTCTTTGGCAAGGGCCCAACACAATCAATAATTACCTTATCAAATGGTGACTTAGGTACTGGAATGCTTTGAAGTGGTGCTGGAGGTATTTTCTCATTAGGCTTACCAGTGATCTGACAGTGGTGACAGGAAGCAATGAACTCCTTGATGTCCTTTCTCATTTCTGGCCAATAAAAATCCTCAAACAACCTCTTATAGGTTTTATTCACTCCAAGATGGGATTCTGTAGAATGAGCGAGGTCAAGTAAGGGTTTCCTTAAGGGCTCTGGAAAAACAACCTGAAAACAGTCATGCCATGAGTTAGATGTTGGACCTTTGGGAGACTTGTAATGGCGAAACAAAATATTTTTCTCCACATAAAAGTATGGAGTTTTAGGGTTGTCAGTAGGATCCACGACTTTATCCCAGAGTGCTTTCAAACTTGAATCCTTCTGTTGGAGTACAGCAAACTGGTCTTCCTTTATATCAACTAAATCCAGATCCTCTGTTATTCTGTCATTCTTTACCTTGGGAGGAAAATTAGTGCTGGACATTTTACTAGATGATCTAGTGATTACTTGGGAGATTTTACCTGGCTTTTTGGAGAGCTCATCTTTGATTACTACCTCAGGTGTTGTTACAATCAATTTAGGTTTAAGTACAGAGGATCCTGCAAGATCATTACCAGTAATCATCTGAATAGGGTAACAAGGTAATGGTTTATCTAAGACGGCAACTTTTGCCTTACCTGTAAAATAAGGACAAGCAATATCCACCTCAGCCTCGGGTAGAAGAGTAGTTGTAGTTAAGTCACTTACTGCTCTGTACTCTTTTGTGTATTTTAAGTTGTCTTGACTGGCAGCCGAAATTATTGTCTGGGATGAAGCAGAGTCTCTCAGAGCTGTGACAGATGAATCATTAAGTGAAGCCTCACACATGAATTCATTAAATGGTTCCAGATCCTGTGAATGAACAAAAGCATGACATGTCACTGCACCTTTAGATTTCTTGGACTTACCATCAGTGCTTACCTCTGACTTCTGACATTTTGGACTGGGACAATTTTCTATGGAGTGTCCATCTTTTTTGCAATAAGCACAACTAACCTGATGAGATTTAGGCGATGAGACAATTTTTGAAGAATCTTTACTATTCCTGTGAATTAGATAATAGTCGTCAGCTAAGCTAGCTGCTTTTAACACTTCAATTTCACCTTTAAAATGTACATAAGTGGCAATATTAGAGGGAACTTTACGCAAAAATTCCTCCAACAAAATCAGATTTTTAAGAGAGTCTAAATCATTAACACCAGCTCTCTCCAACCATTTGTTAAACTGTCTTACCTTTATATTACAGAATTCTACAAAAGTCTGAGATTGAGTCTTAAAAGAGTTTCTGAAAGTTTGCCTGTAGCCTTCCACAGTAATGGCATATGCATCTAAAACAGTCTTTTTAAGGTCTTTATATTCTTTAACCTCAATTAATTGCGATGCAACATATGCAGCCTTACCTTTCAAGTGGTTGCGCACGAGTATTGTCCAGAAATTAGGCGGCCAATTCAATGACGTTGCTATGTCTTCAAATATTTGAAAGAAAACCTCTGGATCCTTATTGTTGAATTCGGGAACTAATCTGCTGGCTTTAGTCATATCGAATCTCATGGGAAGTTTTTCTTCATCTGCTTTAGCCTTAAGCCTGATAAAGGCCGACCTCTCCAGTTTTTCGAGTTCCAACTCATTGAGCCTTTTCTGATGTTCAAATTCTTCTCGTCTTCTTTCTTGTTCCGCGAGTCTTCTTTCTTGTTCCCTTTCTTGTTCCGCGAGTCTTCTTTCCTGTTCCCTTTCTTGTTCCGCGAGTCTTCTTTCTTGTTCCACTTCAAGAACTTTTAACTGAAGTTTCAGTTTTTCCACTTCAGGATCGACATTAGCAATGGAACCTTTAAGGGTTCTTAGTTCTTCTACATCTTCATTGTCCTCTGTTATGACGTTTTTATTCAGCAAGAACTGAAGGATGTCATCAATGATACGTGCTTTGACATATGTTATATCTGTAGGGATTTGGCATTTAATCGCAACCGTGAAAAGTTCCTGTTTTTTAGCCAAACGCAAGGTTAACAATTCCTCTCTAGGATTAGCTAAGAATTTCTCTAGATCGAAAGGCATGATTGTTATTAAGGTAAGAAAGTTTAATATTTAAATCCTGAACGTGCTGATTAAGTTACGGTACACAAAATACAGAATTACCGAATTTGTAGCACAAACCAATTACTTAATAAGGTAGTTAACAATGAGATACTTCAATTATCGTGTACGAGTTTACGTCCGTTTTAACACAAAACATAGTGCAGGTGAGACTAATAACTGCAGCACGAGCGATCAAAATGAAGTGATGGGCCAGGATGGCTTAAGTTTATCTAATGATCATAAAGTGATTAGACCGATAACGAAAGCGCGATACCCATAAAGGATTTGATGGGCGAGAATGGCTTTTACGTTGATGTCCAAGAATAAAATGAGGTTGGACGGATAACGAAAGCACGATAGCCAGAATTAACAAAAGGGATTTCGAAAAATCCGAAGGGACAAGTAGGCTAACGAATGACGCCCGAGGTAACACAAAAATAGCATATTTCGGACTATTTGTAGCGAGAGTAACCCTTATTTGCGGCTCGTAATACGGGGCGGGCAAAAAGAAACAAAGAAGGCTGTAGAACCCAGTGGACTAACGATTGTTGACAGCTATTCCTCCATATTACCGATGCCTGAGCGAGCAAGTGAGGAGTATACTTCCACTATAACAGAAAGTTAACAATGAACGATTGAGGATTAAGAGCAGTGTTACAAAATCTAACGGTTCGTATTTCACTGGTTCTGTGCGCGTTTGTAAACCACTAAACCATTTAATTCACTTTTTACGATTCACGATCCCGGACAGGCCCCCATTTTGTCACCTCTGTGATGGAATATCTCAGGTCTTAGGAGAATTCAACATACCTTAAATTATCTTATTACTTAACCCACGAACCATTATTACTTAAATGGTGACAAAGGAAACACTGCTCACGTATTTATATATATTATAATACCAATTAATCCACAATAACAAAAACAAGTGATCATAACACCGACATTAATTAAATATTAACACTTTAGTTACAGCTTACGGTACTAAATAGCAAAATAAGATATAAATATCACAACTGTCACTGTTTGTAGTGGGAAGTATACTCCTACTTCATACCAAAAATCAAGACCCAAAGAAAGGTGTGAAAATACCAAAGCAAGGAGCATAGAGTGGAAATAGATTGTGCGGTCAAGAGATGGCGCTGAAGCAAAAGAGATAATACACAAATGGAGAAAAGGTACATAGTTGAAAATAAAATTATACAATATATTTATGTACAAAGAGGGAGAGTGGCAATTCGTCATAGTATATATATATATATATATATATATATATATATATATATATATATATATATATATATATATATCTATAAATATATATGTAAATATATATAAATATATATATATATATATATATATATATATATATATATATAAATATATACATATATAAATATATATAAATATCTAAATATATATAAATATATTAATATATATAAATATATAAATATATAAATATATAAAATATGTAAATATATAGAAATATATAAATATATATAAATATATAAATATATATTGATATGTATAAATATATAAAAATATTTGAATATATAAATATATATGAATATATAAATATATAAATATATTAAATATGTAAATATATATAAATTTACATAAATATATATAAATATATAAATATATGAATATATATAAATATACAAATATATATAAATATATATAAATATATAATTGTATATATAAATATATATAAATATATAAATATGTAAATATATATAATTATAAATAAATATATAAATATATGCATAGATATATATACAGATATAGTTATATATAATTATTTATATATATAAATATATATATCAATATATATATCAATATATATATATATATATATATATATATATATATATAAATATATATATAAATACATATATATATACACACACACACACACATATATATATATATATATATATATATATATATATATATACATATAAGTATATATATATATATATATATATGTAAATATATTTATATATATATTTATATATATAAATATATATATATATATATATATATATATATATATAAATATATAAAATATACATATATGAATATATATACATATATATATATATATATATATATATATATATATATATATATTAATATATATATATATATAATATATATATATATATAATATATATATATATATATATATATATATATATATTGATATATATAAATATATATATATATATATATATATATATATATATATATAAATATATGTATATTTTTATATATATATACACACACACACACACACACATATATATATATATATATATATATATATATATATATATATATATGGTGTACCAGGTGAAAATGAGAGTGGTGAGAGACTGGTAGATATGTGTGTTGAACAAAAGATGGTAATAAGTGCTAGCTTCTTTAAAAAGAAAGATAAGAATAAGTATACATGGGTAAGAGTGGCAAATGGAAGAGTAGTAGAAAGGGCATTAACGGATTATGTGTTGATAACTAAAAGAATGTTTGGAAGATTGAAAGACGTGCACGTGTTTAGGGGTATGGCAAACGGTATGTCTGACCATTTTTTTGGTGGAAGGAAAATCAGTTGTAGCAAAAGAGTGGGGGAATAGATTAGGTGGATGTAAAAGGGAGGTAGTGAAGATTGAAGAGTTAATAAAACCGGGGGTAAAAAGTAAATATCAGGAAAGGTTGAAAATGGCATATGACGAGGTGAGAGTAAGAGAAACTGGTAATCTGGAGGAGGTGTGGAAGTTAGTAAAAGAAAATTTTGTTGGGATTGCAAGTGATGTATGTGGCAAGAAGGTTGTTGGAGGCAGCATGAGGAAGGGCAGTGAATGGTGGAATGAAGGAGTGATGGTAAAAGTGGAAGAGAAAAAGAGGGCTTTTGAAGAATGGCTGCAGAATAATTGTATAGAGAAGTATGAAAAATATAGAGAGAAAAATGTGGAAGTAAAGCGCAAGGTACGTGAGGCAAAGAGGGCAGCTGACCTGAGGTGGGGTCAGAGATTGGGTCAGTCATATGAAGAGAATAAGAAGTTTTGTAAAGAAGTGAAGAGAGTAAGGAAGGCTGGCGGAAGAATTGAAGAGACAGTGAAAGATGGAAATGGAAGGTTGTTAAAAGGAGAGGAGGCAAGGAAAAGGTGGGCGGAATATTTTGAAAGTTTGCTGAATGTTGAGGATAATAGGGAGGCAGATATAATTGCTGTTCCAGGTGTTGAGGTGCCAGTGATGGGAGATGAGAATGAGAGAGAGATTACAATAGAGGAAGTGAGGAGAGCACTAGATGAAACGAGAGTAGGAAAAGCATCTGGTATGGATGGTGTGAAAGCTGAGATGTTGAAGGAAGGGGGTGTGACTGTACTTGAATGGTTGGTGAGATTGTTTAATGTGTGTTTTGTGTTGTCAATGGTACCAGTAGATTGGGTTTGTGCATGTATTGTACCACTATATAAGGGTAAGGGAGATGTGCATGAGTGTTGTAATTCAAGAGGTATTAGTTTGTTGAGTGTAGTTGGAAAAGTGTATGGTAGAGTATTGATTAATAGGATTAAGGATAAAACAGAGAATGCAATCTTGGAAGTACAGGGTCGTTTTAGAAGAGGTAGGGGTTGTATGAATCAGATTTTTACAGTTAGGCAGATATGCGAGAAATATTTAGCAAAAGGTAAGGAGGTGTATGTTGCGTTTATGGATCTGGAGAAAGCATATGATAGAGTTGATAGGGAAGCAATGTGGAATGTGATGAGGTTATATGGAGTTGGTGGAAGGTTGTTGCAAGCAGTGAAAAGTTTCTACAAAGGTAGTAAAGCATGTGTTAGAATAGGAAATGAAGTGAGTGATTGGTTTCCGGTGAGAGTGGGGCTGAGACAGGGATGTGTGATGTCGCCGTGGTTGTTTAATTTGTATGTTGATGGAGTGGTGAGAGAGGTGAATGCTCGAGTGCTTGGACGAGGATTAAAACTGGTAGGCGAGAATGACCATGAATGGGAGGTAAATCAGTTGTTGTTTGCGGATGATACTGTACTGGTAGCAGACACAGAAGAGAAGCTTGACCGACTAGTGACAGAATTTGGAAGGGTGTGTGAGAGAAGGAAGTTGAGAGTTAATGTGGGTAAGAGTAAGGTTATGAGATGTACGAGAAGGGAAGGTGGTGCAAGGTTGAATGTCATGTTGAATGGAGAGTTACTTGAGGAGGTGGATCAGTTTAAGTACTTGGGGTCTGTTGTTGCAGCAAATGGTGGAGTGGAAGCAGATGTACGTCAGAGAGTGAATGAAGGTTGCAAAGTGTTGGGGGCAGTTAAGGGAGTAGTAAAAAATAGAGGGTTGGGCATGAATGTAAAGAGAGTTCTATATGAGAAAGTGATTGTACCAACTGTGATGTATGGATCGGAGTTGTGGGGAATGAAAGTGACGGAGAGACAGAAATTGAATGTGTTTGAGATGAAGCATCTAAGGAGTATGGCTGGTGTATCTCGAGTAGATAGGGTTAGGAACGAAGTGGTGAGGGAGAGAACGGGTGTAAGAAATGAGTTAGCGGCTAGAGTGGATATGAATGTGTTGAGGTGGTTTGGCCATGTTGAGAGAATGGAAAATGGTTGTCTGCTAAAGAAGGGAATGAATGCAAGAGTTGATGGGAGAAGTACAAGAGGAAGGCCAAGGTTTGGGTGGATGGATGGTGTGAAGAAAGCTCTGGGTGATAGGAGGATAGATGTGAGAGAGGCAAGAGAGCGTGCTAGAAATAGGAATGAATGGAGAGCGATTGTGACGCAGTTCCAGTAGGCCCTGCTGCTTCCTCCGGTGCCTTAGATGACCGCGGAGGTAGCAGCAGTAGGGGACTCAGCATTATGAAGCTTCATATGTGGTGGAAATGTGGGAGGTTGGGCTGTGGCACCCTAGCAGTACCAGCTGAACTCGGTTGAGTCCCTGTTTAGGCTGAATGAACGTAGAGAGTAGAGGTCCCCTTTTTTGTTTTGTTTCATTGTTGGTGTCGGCTACCCTCCAAAATTGGGAGAAGTGCCTGGGTATATGTATATGTATATATTTATATTATATATATATATATATATATATATATATATATATATATATATATATATATATATATATATATATATATATATTAGTTGACAGACAATGTGTTTGGAACAAAAGAAATAAGGAATCTGCTTCTTATTGGTTAGAAATGTTAAGTCTGCAATTCCTTCCTCCCTTATTCTAGATCATCAAAATGGAGAACCTTTCAGTATTATTGAGTTCACAAAATTCAATATTTAGAACATTGTTTTAATAGTGTGGTAAAGATAGAGACATTTCGTGTTTTTTTTTTCTTCTGTGATGCTGTTTTATTATAGCGTCCATAAACGAAATCTTTTTCCAATCTTTCAAGCAGTGAAATTCTCATAATTCATTCTTTCATTCTTATCTCTGTTCTTTGAAGCTTTCCTTCCCATTTTTATATTGGGCATATGGGATAACTCTCTCTCACTCTCTCTCTCTCTCTCTCTCTCTCTCTCTCTCCCAGTATCGGGTGAATTGCTTATCATCATTAATATTATGACGGATATATTCTTTTTTTTTTTCATTTTTTTTACCCGTTTTGCAAGATTTTACTTATTCTGCATAATGCGCCTATATATTAACTAATCATTCCTCTCTTTTATCGCAGGTAAGGTGTCGTGTGTCCTTTGTCATCCGATGATACTGCCTCTCACGTTGTGGTAAGAT
>NC_090727.1:109509702-109519702 GCF_036898095.1 Palaemon carinicauda | reverse complement strand
CTCTCTCTCTCTCTCTCTCTCTCTCTCTCTCTCTCTCTCTCATATATATATATATATATATATATATATATATATATATATATATATATATATGATTTTGCTATCCCACTGAGTGATAAGCATAATTGCTAATCGAATTCTGATTTTGAGAAAAGAGTTTATATTATTATGAGATTTTAGTATGAACGTTCATAGAAATTTAATCTAATATGGGTGACTGACTATTATAGCTTCAACGATCATATATATATATATATATATATATATATATATATATATATATATATACATACATATATATATACAGTATATATATGTATATATATATATATATATATATATATATATATATATATACTGTACATATATACAATGTATATATATATATATATATATATGTGTGTGTGTGTGTGTAGGTGTATATATATATGTATGTATATGTATATATATATATATATATATATATATATATATATATATATATATATATATATATATATATATACAGCCTAAATATCTAAGTATATATTTAATAAAAAATAGAACAGAACGTAAAGAAATAACATCAACAATTTCTGAAGTAAAGGTTGATGATGATGATGGAACAGCAAGAAACCGATGTAGAGACAGAAAGCGAAAATATCATTCAATCATACTCTCATATCCCTGAAGAGTGAGAAGACTTTCTAGAAGTTACAAGAATAAAAATTTCAAGCAAATAATAAGGAGAAGTTTTATACAATATTTTGAGCCATTCAACATATATAGATATTACATTTATTAATAGTTTTAATAACAAAATAAGTTTTACTTGAGATAAAAACAATATCGATTATATCTATCAATATTTCCTTCTATAAATTAAAATCTACTGTACGAAACTATATGTTCAAAGTAATGAAGGAAGTCTTGTATCAATCACTTCCGAGCGAATTTCTTCCGGAGTTCCAAGGGAAATTTTGAAGAACTCGTTCGGAGACTTTAGGCGGAATTAGTGAAATGTAAAGAAAAAAAGATTTTCAACTTGATACAATAAAATATTAATCAAAATTACAATTGGGAATCATATAGAAAAATATTTTTGTTTTTCCATTATGAAAGTAATTCTAATTCCAAAAATGAGCATATAAGAATTCATTGATGTCTAATTTCTTATAACTTTACATAATAATATCAGAAATTTTTAGTTTAAAAAAAAAATACACTGACATAAACGTTCCAAAATCTTCTCCGTCTTTAGGGGGATATGAGAGGATGATTAATTAATATTTTCTTTACTGCGTTTCACTCTACCTTGGGGTGTCAGTGACCGTGGCAGTTTGACGCCGCCTAGTGTCAATAACCTTTGTAGTTGGACGCTAGACAACCTAATCAATCTTTAAATATGATCATATGATAAAACCCTTGATATAGGGTCTCTCTCTCTCTCTCTCTCTCTCTCTCTCTCTCTCTCTCTCTCTCTCTCTCTCTCTCGTGGAAAACCGGTGATAAACATGGCTTTTTAACGTAGCGTGGGCCTAAATTAGTCAGTCTGTCATCTGTTGTTTGATGCATTCAGCAATTATATGCTTTCTTAAAAGGACCTCTATTAACATACAGACTAATAAGAAGAGGTGGATAAAAGGGTGGAGACTTCATTAATAGAATGGAACCAAGAGTTAATTCCAGGCTAATGGGAATTTGGTGTTTGCAGCTGACCTTGAGAAGAACGAAAAATGGGTATCACTAAACTGTTGTGGATTACTTGAAATGGTTTTTATCTGATCGTTAAGTGAACTCTGCGAGAGGTTAATGACTTCCTCTCCTCTGCTATAATTTAAACCATTGCAGTAATCAATAACTGATAAGTTATGTGTTGAACGATATTGCAGTTATTACATCTCTGATAAGAAATAGGATATTTCTCAGCTTGTTTCTTTTTTCATTCAATATTATATAGTTCATCGTAATTGATGCAATGCTTCTTGATAATTTGGTTACGAAGCATTCTTTGAATTGTCTCATACTTTCATTGATGATATTATTTCAATGATGAATAAATATTTTTATTTTTACATTTTATTCTACCTTAAAGCTGTCGTGATATCCTCGTAGATGATCATGTAGACCTTTTTTTCTAATAAACAATGTTGTCTCATTTGTGACCTAGTAATATTACACGATGTGCTCCCCTCTCTCATTCTTGTTTATTTTGTCAATGATGTTATTGAATAAAGACTCCACGCATGTTTTTTTCTGTAACATTTTGCGTTTGGTTTTGTCATTTGTCTGTCGTATTTCTATATCGCATTGAACATTGGTGCACATCGCCTCAGGTGGGGAGTCATTTGATTTGATTTTGCATTGAACAGAACTAATTCAATTTGGTATTTTTTTTTTTTTGAAAGTTATCAATTTCATCAATTTTACGTGAATGTAGATAATTCGTTCGTCTTTATTCTTTACCTTGTCTGATAAACTAGGCGTTATGAAAAATTTGTCTATTGTTTGGGTAGGTAATTAGAAAATTGTCGTGGTATATACCGCTTACTATAAATTTGCAAGATACTTAATCCGTATGGGAAAAAAAAACTAGATCAGCGTAATAGAATGAATTTTGAATCTTTATTTTATATGCACGTCACATTTACTTAACAATGATTCATTTTCCGAGTCTTTGTTTATGAAGTTTACTTTCCATGTTTGTTCTCAAACTTTAGAATTATGTTGGTTTACAGAACTTTCATTATCAAGTTAAGTCATTTGAATGGGTACATTGTTTGGACATTAAAAACTTACATTCACTTGGCGTTTAATGATGTAACCTGATTTCGCCCAAGTGTCCAAAATATTGCTGATTTTCTTTCACCTTGATTTATGATTTTCCAGCGAGGAAAGGAAACAAGGAAAAATAAAATATTTTAAGAACAGTAACAACATTATAATAAGTATTTCCCATATAAATTATAAAAACTTTAACAGAACAATAAGAAGAGAAATTAGATAGAATAGTGTGCCCGAGTGTACCCTCAAGCAAGAGAACCCTAACCCAATTTAGTGGAAGGCCATGGTACAGAGGCTATAGCACTACCCAAGACTAGAAAACAATGGTTTGATTTTGGAGTGTGCTTCTCCTAGAAGAGCTGCTTTCCATAGCCAAAGTGTCTCTTCCACCCTTACCAAGAGGAAAGTAGCCACTGAAGAAGAAGAAGAATTGTTTGGTAATCTCAGTGTTGTCAGGTGTAAGAGGACAGAGGAGAATTTGTAATGAATAGGCCAGACTATTCTGTGTATGTGTAGGCTAAGGGAAAGTGAACTGTAACCAGAGAGAAGGATCCAATGAAGTACTGTCTAGCCAGTCAAAGGACCCTCATAACTCTCTAGCGGTAGTATCTCAACGGGTGGCTGGTACCAGATTAAACCTTTGGTGAATATTTTGATGGCTCTGTTCATAGGTTATATATGACAGATTTAATTTAACTCTGTTACCGGTCTTATAATATTTTATAGTTGTTATTCATTACTTCTCATATAAGTTTATGTATTTGATTATTGCCTTTCTTATCTAAGCGATTTTTTCCTGTTAGAGCCCTTGGGCTTCTTCTTTTTCAACTAATGTTGTATCTTAGCTACTAATGATAATCTCCCCTATATGCTAAAGATCAAGTGTCTGGATTTTATATATATATATATATATATATATATATATATATATATATATATATATATATATATATATATATATATATATATATATATATATCTGCAGAAGAACCACAGGGAAAAAGAAAATACGAAATATATGATTAAGTTCTGACTAGTTTCGTGGTACTTCTTCAGGGGACTCTGAAGAAGTATCACGAAACTAGTCCGGACTTAATCTTATATTTCGTATTTTCACTTTCTCCGTGGTTCTTCTGCATCTGAGCATCACGTTTTCCTGTGATTTTTACGCATATATATATGTATATGTATATGTATATATATATATATATATATATATATATATATATATATATATATATATATATATATATTTCATTATTTATTTATATATTTATCTATTTCTTTCCTGTCACCCTGAGGAGCATGGCCAAATGTATGGCTACACCGTCTCTTTCCGTCCCTCGGGTATCGGGAGAGGGAGCAGTTAGGAAAGATGGAAGGTTTGGGAAGGGTTGGATGTGTGTGTATACGTGTGTATGGTTATCTATCTAATCTTAAGCCACTATTTTTGACGGATTATGTACACTAGTAATAATGTGAGTAGTAAATTGAGGGAATTGCCCCGTAGGGTGAGATTCAAAGGATCCCTGGAAATGCTTTTGAAAAAAAAACGATAGACGTATGTGATTAATCATTCTTACTCTATTGGTTCGATTTCTGTGGTTTAAATCACGGGTTTCCTGTGTGCTTACACATTTCCATAACGGGGCTAAGAAATGCCTTTTGATTTTTTTTTATTAAATATATATATATATATATATGCTTTTATGGAATTACAAATCAAACTAAAAGTTTTTAACAATTATTGTGTTATTTGTAGTTTTATATGCCATTGCAATTTGATAGTAATTTATTTCAAGAATATTGTAGTTTGTATCTAAATGAAAGAAAAAGATTTAGTTTTGCAAAAGAGTAAATTTAATAACTATATTGAGGTGTAGTATTTTTGAGGGGTTCCTAATTCAAGTTTGGTTATATGAGCGCATTTTTACTTCCGTCAAGGAGATTACATTTGTACCTGCGTTCATTTATTTATTTATCTGTTACCAAGGTCACTTCCAAATTTCTTGCCTGATTTTCACCAAATTTCAACAATGGATAGGTATTATGCTCCGGCAGAGCCCAATCAATTTCCAACATAACCTGAATATAGAATGAATATTGCTATTTTGCTTATTATTGTTGTTATTTTAATGTTTTTTTTTTAAAAAATGGGCCATGTTTGAGTTTCTGGGTTTAATCCTGTAAAAAATTTTCAATATTCCTTCAGTATTACATGACGTCTAGCAGTGATTGAATTTTAACTTTTTATGTGAATTAAGAATTTATTCTTTTCTTTTGATTTCATCTTGAAATCCACTTGTGAAATGTTTGAAATATATCATAATTGACCATGGTTCACTAGCTTACCACTTAACTATTATAGAGAGGAGTAGATGATTTTGATTGCTAATACAGAGACTGCGTTTTATGTACAGCAGAAGCCGAATCTCTTCACGTTTCTCTGGATAGCACGGTGATGTATGTCACTGTATAGGTTCGAATCCTGGTTGGAGTAAGAGCACTGTGTACCCTTCACACCATTTGGTTGGTCGATTGATTGATTAAGAGTTATCTGGCATCCTAACTCTAATAATCAATCAATCAATCAACCAAAGGGTGTGAAGGGTACAAAGTGATCTTGCACACCCTTTGGATGTAAGCTACTGCCAAAATAGATTTAATGTTAATGGGTTTAGTGTGGCTTAATATATGAGAACACACACACTCACACATACAACAACCAATGCAGCCGTATCTAGCTTAGTGCAGGACAACGGCCTCAGACATGTCCTTATTCGTGTCTGGGGTTTGTGTGTGTATGTGTGGTAACAACACTAATATGGATAATTGTAATCTCTCTTATTCGTAAATTTATCACTATCTATCGATTTTCTTTGCTTCATTCCAAAAACGGCCTATGTAAATTCCTCTGAGACAAAGGTAAAAGCTAAGAAATAAAATGACATTTAGGTAAGAAATGAGGTGACGTGTTTTGTGTCGAATTATAATTATTTATTCTGCCATAATTATAAGATATTGACCATTGTGTAAAGTTCTCCGGTTCATCTATCCTAGTTTTACTCTTCCATTTCGTTCCTGAAGGAAAATTTTTCAAAGGGCTTAATGTCCTTTGCTGCATCCAAAATCGTCCCCATCCTCTGCTAGAAAATGCTCAGGCCATCGGAATTGCCAGTATAAGAAAATTATTCAGGACGAATAATACTGAGATACCTCACGCGTATGTCCACGAAATGGTACATGACTCGGCCTTGTCGCTTTACTCTCATTAAAAATATATGCATGTTTGTGTTTTATATCAGATCTTAAAGCTTTAATAATATCTTACCATATCACATCTCTCTGGTGTTTTTTTTTTTTTTTTTTTTTTTTTTTTTTTTTTTTTTTTTTTTGATGTCCAAACTGAAAAGATGAATGAAGACACTAATTCCCGTTGAATAAATTGAAGCCAAAGCATGGAGGATAGTGCGAGTTTGTAACAAGACGACTTCGACTATGGAGTGCATGTGTGTTTTATTTTCATTATTTATCCATTCATAAATGCAGATTACATACGCCTTCTATGTGTATGTGTATTGGACTTCGTTTAATGGAAACCTTGGTAAATAGCTTTATTACAAATAGGCTTCTTTGCGCCCTTTCTAAAGTCTTTTCTTAGTGGCCATGTTGATAGTTAGGACTTTTTATTGGCTGAATCATTCAGGGACGTTATGTAGAAAAAGGAGTTCCAGCTTAAGATTTCTTATTGAGAAGCTTTTTTTTGTGCACATTTATTCATCTTCAAGCATAAAATGTCTAAATTAAATGAAAGAAAGAGAGAGAGAGAGAGAGAGAGAGAGAGAGAGAGAGAGAGAGAGAGAGAGAGAGAGAGAGAGAGAGAGCAATATCTTGCAGTAATCCTAATTCTAATATGCCTATAGGCTTTATCTTTTCCACCAGTCCTTGAAAATATCAAGAATTGATGTTAAAAATGAATTTTTGCTAGAATAATTCATTTTTTCAGTACAGGGTCTGATGAAGTAGTTTTATAAACTGTGGAATATTATGGAGTGTAATATAAGTAATGGAATCTTCAAACGATGCAAGTTGTTACTGAAATAATTTATTTACGGTTGTATTATTCAATAAAGGTTTCGTCTTTGATATTCGTTATCACTTATTAGCTTCTTTTTCTGTGCATTGTTCATCGATTATGGAATAGATATCGATTCATTTTTGAAAGACGATTGCTGTAAAAGTTTTCGTCACCACGCTGGCCAATGCAGATTGAAAGAATATTGGGAGATTTTAGTCTGAGCGCTCTTAGAAATTCAATCTAGTATGGGTAACTTTGACTAATATAGATTCGACGATCATATATATATATATATATATATATATATATATATATATATATATATATATATATATATATATATATATATATATACAGCATAAATATCTTCGTATCTTTCTAATGAAAAATAAATAGAACAGAACGTAAAGGAATAACCTCAACCTTTTGTGAAGTAAAAGTTGATGATGATGATGATGATGGAGCAGCAAGAAAACGATGTAGAGACAGAGAGCGAAAATATCATTCAATCATTCTCTCATATCCCTGAAGAGTGAGAAGACTTTCTAGAAGTTATGAGAATAAAAATTTCCAGCAAATAATGAGGAGAGTGTTATACAATATTTTGAGTCAGTGGACAATATTATTATATTTATTGATAATAACAAAATAAGTTTTACTTTAGATAGAAATAATATATATATATATATATATATATATATATATATATATATATATATATATATATATATATATATATATATATATATATATATATATATATATATATATATATATAAATGAAAATCTACTGTACGAAACTATATGTTCAAAGTAATGAAAGAAGTCTTGTATCAATCACTTCCGAGCGAATGTCTTCCGAAGTTCCATAGGAAATCTTGAAGACCTCGTCCTGAGACTTAAGGCGGAATTAGAGAGATGTAAAGAAAAAAAGATTTTCAACATGATACAATTAAATATTCATTAAAATTACAATTGGGCATCGTTTTGAAAAATATATTTGTGTTTTTGTAATAAAAGTAATTTTAATTCTAAAAATAAGCGTATAAAAATTCAATGATGTCTAATTTCTTAAAAATTTACATAATGACCTCAGAAATTTTCAGTTAAAAAAATTATTCTGACTTGAACGTTCCAAAATCCTCTCCGTCTCGTCAGTGTTCGCTCAGACTCGGTGCTGTTAACAACTCCTCTGGATTATAAACATCGTAACCTACCGAAAATTTCACTGTGATTCCCGTAGAGTTCAACCATGTCCGTTACCATTCTTGGTAATTGGGCATGGTCTCTCTATGGAGAAGTGCGCCATTGCAAGTTCCTTTATCATAGGGAATGCAACCAGTACAAACACAGAAGAATTGAACTATTTACCTTGCCTGGAGTCACCTCTGAACATATTCAAGACCTCTCAGCTCCCAACCACAACATCAGATGTAATTACAATTCTTGTAATATTGCATCCCAAATAATCCTTGCATATTATCAACAACAGAGCGAACGTGTTTCTGCATCTGATTACAACTCTGATTCTGAAGAAGAGAGCCCTGAACAATCTTCAACAGCTCCCATGGATTCCTCATCATTTATGTCACCTTCACAGACAGCACCTGTTGCAGCCTACCTTCCTTCTCCAGCACCGTCCTCCTCCACTGCCATGGAGGTAGTGCCTCAGGGGGCACAACCATCGAACTGCAACTGGATGTCTGTTCTTGGAGATGCACTACAGCATGCTTTGGTCAATTATATCCAAAATTCACCTGCTCACAAGGAAGCCTATGCTGAGTTTATCAACCGGCCACCTACCCAGGAAGTCATTGCTGAAGTTGTCAGCCCTCCACCTACACAAGAAGACATTGCTGAAGTTGTCAGCTCTTAACCTACCCAGGAAGACATTGCTGAAGTTGTCAGCTCTCCACTTACCCAGGAAGACATTACTGAAGTTATCAGCTCTCCACCTACCCAGGAAAACATTGCTGAAGTTGTCAGCTCTCCACCTACCCAGCAAGAATCTCAGTTACCTCTTCCAAAGTTTAGACTCTCCAACAACTCCACATCCTATGCAGCAGTTACTGCCATGGCTGTCAAACCTGGCATTAAACTCTCAGCTACACCAAATCGTAAGGGTGATTTAATCATCACTCCCAAAGATTTGGAAACCGCCAAGCACCTTCAAGAAGTCCCAGATCTTACTCTACTAGACCCTGCCTTAAACAGAAGAAAGGCAATCATTTCAAGATATCCTACTACTATGCCAATCTCCATTGTTACATCCTGCAGCAATATAGAAACAGCTGACCGCTGCACAAATCGTGAAAACGTCCCTGTCAGGAGGCTTTTAGCCACCTTCATAGGTCCTAGTGCCTTCATCACTGGATCTTGGAGTATGGGGGACGTTTCCAATTCAAGAGTACACACCTGAGCCTCTTCGCTGCTACCACTGTCTACGCTACGGCCATCACAAGGAGGGACTGTAAAAGCCCTGCTTTCTGTGGTGTTTGTAGCCAACGCCACAACACTGAAATATGTATCCAGGCCTACAAGAATGGACAAGAAACTCGCCCAAAGTGCCGAAATTGTTCCAAACCACATCATGCCTGGAACAAGCGGTGCCCTGAACGCCTTAGGAGAATTGCCCGCAATGAAGGGCTCCAGTTCTCCTAAAACACAACAAACCAGTTTCACCTCAAAAACCTAAGGGACAACGACCTCCTCGCCAAAGAAGACAACGACAGCCTACCACTGCTCCAGCTTCTGCATCTGCAAAGCAAAACCAGGCACCCACACTGTTCTGTATCTTCACCTGCAACTTCATTGCAAGCAGCTTCAACTTCACAACCTGCAACCTCCCCTCCTCAACCTACATCCTTGACTCAACAAATTGAGTCACTTCACCTTATCCGAACTTGTTCCCATTGCCATCCACATCCTTGCCAAAATCCTATCCTTAACCTCTACCTCCTCACAGTCCCCTGCTATCCTTACTAGCCTCCAATCCAGGTCCAGAGAGGGGATATAGCTTTTAGCTTAAAACTCTCATATACATCCTTTCTATCCCTCAATCCATCCTGTTTTAATCCAAAATCCTAGAAAGAGAATAGTTATTGCAGGGCTGTCTTCCTCATAAGGAAACAGCTCCTGCTTTTCCTATCTCCTTTATCC
>NC_090727.1:109497057-109499557 GCF_036898095.1 Palaemon carinicauda | reverse complement strand
TACTGCTCCATTTAAATTTTCCTTCTCATGAGATAATGAAAATGGATAAATTTAACTCCAAAAGAGAGATCCAATCAGAGAGATCAAATTCTTCGAGTCTCCGGCTTTTGAAAGCAACTGATGGAAGACCATCCTATGCCTCAATATGGCATATCTCACAAGAATGACTTTTGTTCTAAAATCATTTTAAATCTCTCACGATACTACAATATTGGATAAATAATAAAACTTTTATCTAGATCAAAATGAAAAGTAATGATTGTTTACAAATATCATCATTATAAGGAAAATTAATGCAATACTTTAATAGAATTTGCATAATACTTTCTAATTTTTTATCAGCAAAATATGAATTCAAAGATACCCTGCAATTTCCTCCTAGTAAAACTTACGGGCTACCAACGCAAGAGCCCGTGTCTTACACAAGGTAAGGCAATCTATACAGACACAATCCTAGTAATATTATTCTCTTGTTAGACTCTTCTCTTTCATCTGTATCTACCAATTGGTGCAAAGCGGGACTTTTCATGGGAGTTCCCAGTCTTGTTTTGGCAGGAGGTTTGGTCTTTAATATTTACAACAAAAATGGATTAATGGTAATAAAGGGGAACGAAAAAATATTAAAATGGTAATGGAGAAAAAATAAATAGAACAAGTAACAAATAGACGGTTTATTGAGCAGTGTAGAACAAAGGCCTCATACATAACAATATTTATATTGAGCTGTATTCTAGCTTAAATTATTTCAGTTAAAGGTAAAGATAAAACTACACCATGACAGATAGATGGCTTTCATGTGGGTCTTTGGTGTTGGGGGGAATTGGATGAGATGGGAATGCTGTGGAAGAAGTGTGTCTTCATAGACGTAAAATCAGAGACATAGTTATAGAAGAATTGAAGAGTCTTTGCCCAGATGTAGCCAAGGTAAAATAGCCATGACGAAAATATCGAAAGAGGATAATTTAAAAGCAAGAAGTACGGCACCTCATAATGAAGTACAAAGTTTACCTAATGCTAGAGATATGACACTTCAAAACAGAGGTCAAAGAGGCTGTAATGCTTGAAATATGGTCAAGGAGCTTCTAATACTAGAAGAATAGCACCTCAAAATAAAAGTAAAAGAACCAACAATGCAAGACGTATGGCACTTCAAAAATAGATGTCAAAGACCTTCTAATGCTAGAGGCAAAGAGATACTAAATAGAGATCAAAGAACCTCTAATACTAGAGGTAAATAACATCAATATAGAGGTCAAAGAGCCTCTAACACTAGAGGTAAGGAATATAACTATAGAGGTCATAGAGCCTTCAATACTCGAAGTATGGCACCTCAAAATATAGGCCAAAAAAACCTCTAATTCCAGATGTATGACACTTCAGAAATAGATGTCAAAGACTCTCTAATGCTATAAGTAAAGAGCTACTACAAAGAGGTCAAACAACCTCTAATACTAGAGGTGAGGAACATCATTATAGAGGTCAAAGTGCCTCAAATACTAGAGGTGATGAACATCAATATAGAGGTCAAAATGTTCATCTCCGAACTGGTGCAACGCTATTCCCAGTTTTGTTTTGGCAGGATGTTTGGTCTTCAATATTTACATCAATAATTAAGTTATAGTAATAAAGGAGAACGAAAAAAATCATTAAAATGGTAATGGAGGAAAATATCTAAATAGCAAAAAAGGCTGAACTAGCAACAAATAGACAGCTTCTAGTCCAGTGCAGGACAAAGGCCTCATACATGACAATATTTATATTGAGCTGTGTTCTTGCTTAAACAAATTCAATTATCCCCATGAAGTAACACAAGTTCAAGATAAAACTATACCATGACAGATAGTTGCCTTTTATGTGGATCTTTGGTGGGGGAAAGATTAGAGAGCATGTGAATGTTGTGGAAGGTTTTGCCACAATGTCTTTCTCTCTATAGATACCAAAATCAGAGGCAAAGTTATAAAAAATTTGAAATAGCTTTGCCCTAATTGTGTAGAGACCAAGTCAAAATAGCCATAACAAATATGTCAAAAAGGGATCATTTAAATTCTAGCAGTATGGCACCTCATAAGAAAGATCAAAGTTTACCTAATTCTAGAGGTATGGCACCTGAAAATAGAGGCCAAAGAACTTCAATTGCTAAAAGTATGGAACTTCAAAATCAGGTGTCAAAAACCCTCTAATGCTAGAAGTAAAAAGCTACTAAATAGAGGTCAAAATGCCTCTAGTAATAGAGGTAAGGAATTTCAATATAGAGGTCAAAGAGCCTCTAATAATAGAAGTATGCCCCCCCCCCCCTAAATAGATGGAAAAAGAACTTCTAGTGCTAGAAGTATGACACTTCAAAAATACATATCAAATACCCTCTAATGCTGAAGGTGAAGAGCTATTAATTAGAGGTCAAAGAACCTCTAATACTAGACGTAATGAACTTCAATATAGATGTCAAAGTGCCTCTAATATTAGAAACTATGACACCTCAAAATACAGGTCAAAGAACCTA
>NC_090727.1:109472057-109474557 GCF_036898095.1 Palaemon carinicauda | reverse complement strand
TTCAAGAACAATTATTCTGTGAGTTTCCTTTTGATACATACATACATATATATATATATATATATATATATATATATATATATATATATATATATATATATATATATATATATATATATATATATATTTATATATATATATATATATATATATAAGAATGAAGCAGGCATTTAATTCTTATAGACTTGACACCAGCAGGTATAGAAAGGATAAGGTTAGTGCAGTGAAATCCCATATTCGAGTAGATAGAGCTCGAGGCCTTTGACTCAGGGTCTTTCCTTATAAGTGATTTAAGGGACTGCAGTAGGTCTATGCTTCCTTTTAAAGGTAATTGATTTGAGGGAAATAAAGGTTTTTGTCGTGAAACTGATTTAAAATTCTGCTTGAGGGATAATTTCCCAAGGTGTATTAATTCAGTTTATTCGCCGCCACAATTAGAAATGAAGTTTTTGTTGTTGGATGGAAAAGGAAGAAAATAATTAAACTGGGAACATCTTGGATGTAAATTTGAATTGGGACCTGAAATAGAATATCAGGGATCCTTTTTCTCTTTCTTTAGGATGCGCAGATGAATATTTATTTCATAAAGGAGGTAGGTTAATCTTAATGGCAGAGCAGACTGACTCATCTTTCATTTCAAAAAATTTTTTACATATGCTGTATATATGTGGATATCGGTTTCGTGTGAAATTAAAGGATGATTTGATTATTGTTTTTTTATTAAGTAACAACATTAATTCGTATGTAATTTGCAGTAGAGATGTTTATTATATTTACTTATATAACTGATTAAAGAAACCGTCGAATCAAGTAAATATTTGATACATTTTAGGCAAGTCTTCTTTTTATGTATTAGTTGAAATTTGTCCTGATATTTCAAAATTGATTTCAAAGTTTTCTTTCGTCAACACTTTTTTATAATAATTTCAAAGCTTCCTTTTATTTTATTAATGATTATGGATTCCCAATACATTATTGCATTTTACTTTTACTGCCATAACCTTCATATTGAAGTGTAATTCCATGGTTCCATATAATAGCTGAAACATCCGACGGCACCAGAAATCGGTATGGAAATATAGTTCCAGTATTCGTCTTTTCCTAAACCATGGATAGAGTTGGTTTAAGTAATTTGGCACTCGTGTATATATATATATATATATATATATATATATATATATATATATATATATATATATATATATATATATATATATATATATATAAATATATATATATATGTATATAGATAAATAAACACACGACAAATACAGGCGTTTATAGTCCCACTGCAGGATATAGGCTTAAGACATGTCAGTTCACATATCGGGTTTGGCTAGTTTTCATCACTACGTTGGCCAGTGTGGTTTGGTGATGGTGGGGAATTTTTTGCCTGATCGACTCACAGAAACCAACCTAGTATAGGTGATCCTTACTAACACAGCTTTACTGATCATGTCAATACGCAAACCCTTTCATCATGTTAGGTTATCCAAACTTAGAAAAGTTGAAAGACGATATAGACTGTCAGAGTTATAATCCTGATTCAATATGGCTTTTAGATCAGAGTTATGTGCTCGGGCGCCCATCCCTTTTAAGCACTCGCATTAAAAAGCCCGTCTTGCTTCCACAGCTTGAACGAGTATCCCAGTTTGAGCGATTCTTATATTTAACGATCTAAGAAAAATCTATTTGTCAATCCAGTTTACAGAAGAAGAGTCCCTACTCTTTTCTCTACCCGTGTGTTCAGTGTCCGCTTAGAAAAAAACTTACCTTAACAAAAAACATATTCATTTGATCTCTCAGAAAAAAAGGTTTCTCTAGATTCGTGGAATTACGTTTTTTTTTTTTTTTTTTTTTTCACAGAAGTTTTTTTCTTTTGCTAATAGTGTTATCTTTTTAATTTCTCTGCCCAGTCGAGAACATCAGTCATTAATCAGAGCCTGCAAGAGGCCAAGTGGAAATGGAAGCTTTGATGTGGATATAGGTGGTAGTGATGCTAATTGATTGTGCTCTCAGTTCCTTTGAGAGAGAGAGAGAGAGAGAGAGAGAGAGAGAGAGAGAGAGAGAGAGAGAGAGAGAGATAGAGAGAGAGAGAGAGAGAGAGATTGTCGTAATATTTTAATGGCATCACTCACAAATAATTATTGAGTTTTCAAGATATTATTTTTTTGGTAGTGGCTTTGTACTTTTCGTCTTTTCAATTCCGGTTATTTATGTGATTTGAAATGTCGAGATCAACTCTCTCTCTCTCTCTCTCTCTCTCTCTCTCTCTCTCTCTCTCTCTCTCTCTCTCTCTCTCCTTAACTAATGAAAATGGAACTTCAGGGAATTCATCTTTTGATGAGGCTCAAAAGTGTATGGGATTTTTCGTAGTTGTTCAGAATTCTATTAACATCTCTCAGTTCCAACTTCGTATATTTTCTTTTCTTTTTTCTTTTTCCTTGATGTCTCTTTGATTTTAATATTCGCTGAAGATACTGGAAACATTAGATTTTTA